>NW_027223324.1:10912810-11047263 GCF_030449975.1 Polyergus mexicanus
GCAGTGGTATCAACGCAGAGTACTAAGGCTTGGTAAAAATTTCTTCATCCGAAGCAAGCAAAATAAGATTAACTACTGCTACGATATTCACTATTCGAGAAAATCACGTGTGGTCAAGAACATATCTCTTTTCGTCGACAAAGAGAACACATATGGTGTGACGTCATTGCTCTGCTCCGAGTGAGATTCACATGGATTATCATTGAGGGAAGCATTATAAAATTATTATCTTTAAAAAAGTCAAGTAATAAACTCTTCTTATTGCCCAACTTTACATTTATTAAAAAGCTTTTCTGTAACGAAAAGAGAGAGAAAGAGAGAAAAAAATATAATGAATAATAAATATAAAATGAATAATACATTGGAGTTAAAAATTATCAAGGAAAATTTTAATTATATTTTTTACAATCTTTAATAACGCAGTCATCATGTTGAACTTATTGAATTATAGATCATACGTTGGATTAAGAAATTGTAGTTTCTTAAAAATACTATAAATAATTTGTATATTATTTATCATATTCACAAACTATATATATTATTTTTAAATTACTAGCATTTGTTAAAAACGATAAAAAAACTTGCATAAATAATAGATTACTGTCGCAATTTATAGTATGAACATCAAAATACAAAATGGCAAGAAACTATAAGATTTTTATTTATGTGACATTATACATTATACTCAGAATAAAAAATTTTATTTATATTATTATTACTTGTTATCCATTATTACTCAAATTTCCATTTTTATATCAATAAATTAATTGTAATTCCTAAGATATAAGCAATATTCACAAAGATATTTTTCAATTTCAGTATGTATATATTATATATAAATATATTCTGTTTCTTAATGTTGTATGCATTATACAGAATATAAATTCTGAATTTTTATATTCACAATAGGAAATTTCATAATCGAACCTAATGTTTATACAAGATGCTTAGAGCATATAAAATACGAACAGTATCTTGATATTGCTATTACACATCTTTAGTATCTTTATATTGCTTATACATATTATCTCATATAATTTTTTTAAAGTCTTACCGAATGATAATCCTTCTGATTAGTATTGCGAGACTCTACTAACTTCAGTCAGAGTTACCCCGTTGGTGGGTATACAATTTATGCTGGTTTGTGAGAGAAAATAAACTCTGGCGCGATTTATATTTTGGATATATGAAGAGGGGCGCTCCTCCGCCATTGCGTATGTGATAAAAGAAGACAGCTTAGTTTGACAAAAAATATCACCCACTTGTATACACCGATTAAACATTATTATATTCTGATCTGAGGGTAAATACACACACACACACACACACACACACATACATATAAAGATAAATTTGGCGTAATATATATCACATACATATATACATATTTTATAGTTTTGGTACACAATGATAGATTAAATTTCTATATGACATATATTGTTGTGTAAAATATCTTTTTATTATGTAAAAATTCGTAATTCTGTTATATTTAATATTGAAGATTTTTTTATATTCTGATACTTATATTCTGATATTTATCATGATTCGCGCAATTAAATCCATATGTGTCGTATATCATTTTTTGAATTATATATATATGTATTCCATGTGCACAGCACATTATTCATCAATAATATGACAATAGATTGTCCAATTCATAAAAGTGTAAATAATATGCACTGACAATTTAAAGACTCGTGCAATTCAATAAAGCAATAAAATTTACAACTAAAATTTGATTGCAGTTTACCCTAAAATATTTAGGCCAAAGTGTATATAAAAAGAATCAAGAATAACAATTTTCAAATGACATATTGTATTTAATAGAATGTTTAAATAATTATGATTAAGATACAGATATATAATATGTTGTTTGGATTACATTCCATATCATATATGTATTTTTTAGATTTTATATTAATGTTTTCGTATGATCTTATCTCATGTCTCATTATCATAATCCAAATGCTAATTTTTTAATGACAGTTTTGATGTCAATAATGAATATTCTGGATTACTACATATATATTTAATACATGTCATGCGTGTAACGATACGATTTAAATATTTGTAACGATTATGTGATGTTTGATGAAACACCAATTTGTCTTCATGTCTCAGGAGGATGTTGCGGCTCGATGAGAAAAAGGACCATCGTCGGTGGATACGCATTCACCTGGTGGTTTGTCACTGATGTCCAGCGACTGTCGCTGGAGGTGATGACTCTGAATCCGGTGTGCGAGAGCGTGGAAACGGCGCAGGGCGTACCCCTAACAGTCACCGGAGTAGCGCAGTGCAAAATCATGAAGGCCGACGAGTTGTTGCACACTGCTAGTGAACAGTTTCTTGGGAAGAGCGTCCATGAGATCAAAACAACTATTTTATCCACCTTGGAAGGTCACCTACGAGCTATATTAGGTACATTTGATCACTATCAACATTTATCTCAATCAATAAGAAAATTCTATTTTCCAAAATAATTATTCGCTGATAAGTCAATAGCTATTATTCTTATGATTTTAAAAGAGAATACATTGTTTCTTAGGAACGCTTTCGGTGGAGGAAGTCTACAAGGACCGAGATCAATTTGCAGCTCTTGTACGGGAAGTTGCCGCGCCGGATGTTGGTCGTATGGGCATTGAGATCCTCTCATTCACAATAAAGGACGTTTACGATGATGTTCAGTATTTGACATCTTTAGGCAAAGCCCAGACAGCTGCTGTTAAAAGAGATGCTGATGTTGGCGTCGCCGAAGCAAATCGAGATGCTGGTATTAGAGTATGTTTCGGTATTAGCCAATATTGCCATTGTATTGACATTGTATATTTCGCAAGTTTTTACTTAACATGATTTTCATTGTTCCATAACAGGAAGCAGAATGTGAGAAATCAGCAATGGACATAAAATATAATACTGATACGAAAATAGAGGACAACGCAAGACTCTATCAATTGCAGAAAGCTAACTTTGATCAGGAAGTAAACACAGCTGTAAGTATTTGTCATGAAATATGGATGATTAACATTTTCAATATAGTTTCAGCCACGATTATCGTTACATATTTGTTCTTTTCTGATCATCTCTAGAAAGCTGAAGCTCAATTGGCTTATGAACTTCAAGCAGCGAAAATAAAACAGCGGATACGAAATGAAGAGATACAAATAGAAGTCGTGGAAAGGCGCAAACAAATTGAAGTCGAGGAGCAAGAAGTCCGCCGAAAAGAACACGAACTTCAGAGCACAGTACGATTACCAGCCGAAGCTGAATTTTATAAAATGGGAAGAATAGCCGAGGGAAAGAGGTAACGATTTCTCATAATATAATTATAAAACAGGAAAATAAAAAAGTGGAGTGTTCTGTTCAATGAACATTACCGAATATACGCAATATATTTTATGTAAAACAGTTTTTTTTTAGAACATTATTAAATAATAAATTATTTCAGATAGCAATTGTTATTTATCTCGTATAACATTTATGAATTTTTTATATAACGTTTAAATACATTCTTTTTTAAGAACTCAGACTGTGTACGTGGCGAAAGCCGAAGCTGAGAAAATTCGATTAATCGGAGAGGCCGAGGCTCATGCTCTTGAAGCTGTCGGTATATCAGAAGCAGAACGTATGCGAATGAAAGCAGTGGTTTATAAAAAGTACGGTGAGGCGGCTATACTGAATATCACTCTGAATGCCTTGCCAAAGGTAAGTGTTACGTTTACTGGATTGTAATATACATTATTTTGCGAACAATGATATTTCTTTTTTTACAGATTGCAGCCGAAGTCGCGGCGCCATTAGCAAGAACGGAAGAAATTGTACTTCTCGGCGGAAGCGACGCGACTAGCGGAGAATTTACTCGTCTCGTAGGACAAGTACCTCCAGCTGTACAAGCATTAACTGGTGTAGATCTTTCCAAAGTAAGTACTTATATTTTTTTATTCTTTTTTCCATTTTTCTTAATGAAGCTTCAGTAAATCACCAAAAAACACGTGCAAACGTGCTTTCTCATGTCTAGATGATGCTTACATAAGCGTGAGTAAATATTATAGATCCATCAACTATAGCTATTGTTTTATGTTTAGGTATTAGGAAAAATACCAGGCGCAAAGTAATGTTGAACGGTGTGAGTTAAAGGATGGCGACTGGGCAAACGAACTTGGAATCAATTTGAGAAAGATGCAAAATCTATACTGCCAAAGGTTTCTCTTTTGCTGTATTACCTATCGACGATACTCTCCCCTTTTTCCTCTTTTCTAAATTTTGCTCTACCTCAAGTTTAGCTGAAACAGCGAATCTGCATGCCAGCAGACACGCTTTATTACCCCTTATCGCGCAAATGAAATCATTTTACTTGGTCGCGTAATATTTGCGCGTTTTTTATTTTACACAATGCATACAGTGTGCGATAATATTACATTTCTTTGTTAAATCATTATAATCATGATTTAGAAGACGAGCGATTAGCGCGATATAATACTCAGTTACATATTCACAAAACGTGACAATCCAAAAATTTTGATATACCTTGTTCCAATTATAAATATTGATAATTTTTTTTAATTCTTGAAAAAGCACTGCCCATGGCTGGTGCCTAAAACAGAAACAATTATGAATGTATTACAATGATAATCAGCTGTGGCATAACTCTACAGGAACTTTTTTACTTATTTTGAGATCCTAAATTCATATTTTAAGTTAGAGCATATTTAATTCTGAAATATTCTGTTAAATTTTTATAAAGTTGCTAATATTACATCCTAAGAAACTATTCTGCTTCTGCAGTAAGCAACATACACATAATTATTAAAAGAATGATAAAAAGAGAAGAGATAAAATTTAAAAAGGAAAATTATAATCTCTCTTAAATAACTTAATGATTTTAATATACAAAATTGGTGATGAATATATAAAATGAGAAATAAGCCTATTAAATCACTGCCAAAAAAAAATCTTTTTTGCACTTTCTAAAATTCTTCGAGATATTCTTTAACGAATTATTAATCAACGTTTTCTTGTTTTAATTTATTTTACAAGAGATACACAGAATGTATTGTGATTTGTAGTACAATTGAAAAGATGATGACAAGATAAATATAATCGATATAAAGATTGCTAGAAATACTATTCAAGCTTAAAATTGATAAATATTATTAATTTATCAATTTTCAAAAGCATTTTTCTCAATTTTTAAAAGCATTTTTCTCTAAGTGTTGTACAAAAAAAAAATTTTATTCTATATTTCGAATTTATTATTATACAAGGAATAACTTTTTTTATATAATAGGTACTATATTACACGATATACTATATTTCATGCTTATACTTAAATCACAAAAAAAATATTTTTGCTTAATAAAATCAATATTTGCACATGTACACTGTCTCAACAATTACTTTATTGTGAGTGCATTTCGCTTAATTTATCAAAATATATATTCATATATATAATAATAAACAGCTACTAATTAATATACTGAAATTTGAAGTTTAAATATAAACAATATAAATAAGAATTTCGATATCATTGTGTTCAATGTAATAAAGTGATTTAACAAAAGAGAGAAAAAGGAGTAGCCATTCAACGGTTCAGGACGTGCGATTAGTTACCGTCCGTAGTCGTTATATACATATATACATATATACATATTTAGAATCGTGTAATAGCTTATAAGTTTCTAGTTCCGTAAAATAGAAAGAAAAAAAAATGCGCCACGCGGAGCGTATCTGGCGCAATTTAAAGAAAATATTTAATCATATTACATTCACGCTTATTATATATTCTCGGTTGACCACGCATCGGAATCCATGGCATTAAAAAAATAAAAAATGAACTATTCCAAGCTGATCAAGTGCCAATTTGTACATACAATATCGACTCACTAGTAGAGGAAACTGGGTGATTTAAATAAAAGTTCGATATTATTTGTACAATAATTCATTAGTTACTATGTGCAAGTTATAAAAATAATATATATACATATTATCTCATTCTTCATTTATTTTTATATACGCGATAATAATTTTCAATATATTTTTTTGTCATATATAGATTTTATTGTTAGTTTATGATTATATTTTTTATTTATAGTATTCGTATAATATATAAAATATGAGAAGTGATAAAATATAGAATAGACATATTTATACTGTTGCTTTATTCCTATCACTTATTATTTAATATGTATGTTTGTGTGCATTCACATTTAATATAATTATATTACTTAAGGAATTTGTTCACCAAAATGAAAATATTATAAATTACATTATAATTAGACACTAATGATCCTTGCAATACAATACATTTGCAACTAAAATTTCGGCCTATTTATCTATAGTGTGTGAAAAATTTAAGGCTAAAAGTCGCAATTTTACATATGTCCTTATAATAAAATTAATACACAAATAATTATTATATAATAAATTTGTAAATAATAATACCATCTAAATAAAAAGCTTATAAAATTAAACTTTGTATATCAAAAAATGTTTTGCAGGAGCATGAATAATATTTATTACATCGTATGTAATATATATAACATATTAAACCAAAAAAATAAGAATGTTGTGGCAACATCACTTTGTTTTATGCATAGGACTCTCTGCCTTTATCTGTATTTTGCGCTCCACAAACGAAGAAGTGAACAAACTCCTTAATAAGTAATAGCGTTTGGTTATTAAGAATGTATAATATGAGAATGCATATTCCTCTATGAATCCTTGTGATTATTCAGAACGGAAGTCAAGAGATGTAAAACCGCTAGCTAGAAAAGCAAGTCTTCCCAAAATGCTTAGCACAGTAGAGCAGTACAAAAAAAAAGTTAAAACTTCCTTCTAAAAAAAAAAAATAATAATAATAATTCAATAAGAAATTAAAACATCTAGCGATGGAATCAATTTAGCAAATGCATTAATCAGTGGATATTTTACGTCAAAAATATTGTCATTTCTTTAATAGTGATTATATTTAATCAAGATCATTTTCAAATATTCTAACAAAATTAAAAATTCTATAGATAAAAATGAAAAAAAAGTATTGGTAAATGTTCAATTAATTTTTTCAAAGGTTTAGTGCATTTCTCCCTTTTCCGATGAGTAGTCAATACGAGAACATAGACACCATACGCGCACGCGTAGAGAGAGAAAAAGAAGTACAGATAAACCGATAGACACATACAAAATTAGAATAATTACGATTTTTTGACAAATCCGATCTAATCGGCTTATATTGTAACATATAATTATCGATATAATCGTGTCTCTCTCAGAATCAGATTCTTCCAATCTACAAAGGCTGATGATGAATCAGATATTATATTTCTCGCTTTTGTCAATGAGACTCTGAAATAGCATAATCTCGTTGAAAGAATTCGATATAACTAATTCTAATTAATTAACATTAATATGCTCTAATTTCTGCATGTGTTTTATAGTTTATTAAAGCATACTCTACTCTACTGTATACTGCAATACTTCTTTCTCTCTCTTTTTTTCTCTCTTTCTTTCGTCCTTTCTCTCGTTAACTCGTTTGCCTTCTATAAAATAACTAAATAACAACCATCAGAACGTTCCCTAATTAACGGTGTCCTTAGTAAAATAAGAAAAAAAATCGCAATTGTGCCAGTCTAGTTAAGTAAATTGCGTTTATACGATATACACAATATATCGTAGAAATATATATATATACATATATATATAGTTTCTATCGCGGACCATATTTAGCTGTTTATTTACTAACATATAACTCGTATAAAAGATATTTCTTCACACAGATTAAGCTTTTTTTTAAATTAAAACAAATCGAATCGTCACGATGCACAATATGTTTCGTAGTGTTTTACATTTTAAATTAAACATTAAATCAAACTCGATCTGTGGGCGCATCGTTTATACAAGTACACGTACACGATTTACTTTTATACTCACAATCAAATGCGAGGGATTAGATTTCTTATAATGTACTATTTTTAACTAATTCCATCCTCTGTAAATGAAGCGCGTATACGTGTACGCGCGTGCGTGTGTGTGTATATGTGTGTGTACAGTAATTGACATATATATGGTATGTAAATTATAACCGATAAAAACAGAGATCTTCTTTCATGTTGTAAATTTTTATCCCAAAAATTAGAAAAGTTATAGTTTTTTTTTGTTCATTTTTTATTAAGATGATAATTTATGTTTTTATTTTAAATAAAACATTTTTAAAAAGTTAGGAGAAATTAAATCTCTAAGAAAATAAGAAAAAAAATTTTTTTTAGCTTTATAAAATTAAGTCAATAAATAATTATGGCATATTTAAAAAACAAAAATCTTTTCTTGTAATATTTAAAACACAAATAAAATCCTGATGGTCTGTTTTCACATACATACGCACACACACAATCTACAGCGATTTATTGTGAATGATTGACAATAGAAAAAATAGTATAGAAATAGAAGGAAAAAATGGCGTAACAATAATCTTTCATTTATAATACCTTTCTCATTTCAAGTGCAACTGCTGGTTTTTTAATAATATTCTACAGGGCACAGATCCATATTTCATGTTTTTGAATCGTTACTTAAAGAGAATTTTATATCGTAAGATGATAAACATTTTTTTCCCTTTTATTATGATTTTCATAATAGCATTAAAATATATGTTACGCTTGGAAAGTCTTATTTTTTTTTTGTTATGCAAATCAATTGCAATTGAATTGATTAAAAAAGAAAGTACAATCGCACTTTTCTAGTGTATCGTTGCACGCAAAAAGAAAATAAGGTCATATAAAAATATGTTTTATGCCATTTAACTTTCTTTTCTACCATCTTTTTCTATTGTGTCAATATATAAAAATAAATATCATAAGTCCCAATTACGTTATCCTATACACGTGCGCGCGCGCGCACACACACAGAATAAATATATACAGAATATACTAAATAGACAAACAAAAATTAATACTATTCATCGAAAAATAAGCATATTTTTCCTGTTCAAAAAATTCCGAAAGAGCATAGCTTCATCGATATTATAATTTTTAGCGAATGAAATTAAATTAATATATTAAAAAGAGATTTATATGTAATATAATTATAAATTTTTTTATTGATGCTTTGTGTGTTCTCTCTCATACATATTTTAAGATATCTGTGTGACATCAAAGATCCTTAATTTATTGCTTGAAAGCACTATATGTATTGTGTAGATGCACCCTATGTGAATTTATTGTATTACGAACAACACTATATTTTTGTGTTACAAATATGATATATTGTGAACAAATACGATTCTCCTCAATAAAAATTTCTATATTGTAAGTCAAATGAGACGCGCCAACGCGTAATATAAACCATCGTGATAATTTGTAATGGCGAACATCTGCAGAAGTTTGCTGACACATCTGTGAATAACCGACCAAAAGTAAAAAAAGAAAGAATGTCTTAGGAAAGTCCATAATTCTAGATAGAAATTCAAAATTGTACCGAGAAATATTTAAAGAGATTGAATTTAGTCTTTTGTAAACGGTAAATACAAAGTATAATGTATATTTTAAAAATTATGCTAGAGGCGTCTCGATGTATAGATAGGGAGGACAATATTTATTGTGTCATATTCTACTTTAATTGAAAGTAATGAAACACAATGTGAAATTAATGCATATTTTTAATAAATGGATCACGAAATTAAAGCCCTGATTATTCTAGCGATTATTTATTCCTATTAAATGCAACAATAAATTTAATGATAAATGTAAACGTAGATAAATATTTGTACTTGATTTGTGCTTGATTTTTTATTTATAAGTTGCAATTCTAAATAGATTTTCCACTTATGCGTTTAAAGTTTAAAGAATTAAGATAGAGAGGATCCTTATATTCATAGGGCCGTAATTGTAATAACAATGAAATCTTTGCTCCTTTTGTCCTAATTGGTTAATTTAAATTACTACTGCTATTATTTTATCCTACGGATAGAATTTTTGAACGCACTCCAATGCTATAGAGTTCACTGCTTCAGCTTGACTGACGCATGCGCACTAGAAACTTGGTCTCTCGAGACAATGAAATGTCACTACTGTTGGAGCATGAAGCAAGAAAATACAATGTTACGCAATTGGCTATCAAATAGAGAATTATTGACGTACCGAAAATTTTTCTATTCGATAACCAATCATGTGACATCGTGTCTATGTATATTTCTTTTGCTCCCTACTTATGTATATTTATATACTGTGTCCCCCGTCCTCGTATTCGCGACTCCCTTTTATATTCGCGTTGACCGAAATTATTGATAGTTATCGTTAGTCAATAATCGCGTCATAATGATCATATACTATTGCGAAATGTAAGAATAATCGAGGACAATAATCGAGTGGCAATCATTCGGCAGATTGCGAATGACAGTTCCGCATGACAAGAATTCCACCAGTACATATATACGTTCCGACCATTTGTATTGTGTTGATCTTTCTTAAAAATATATTATTTCTGGCGAAAATGTATTATTGAGATCTGCGTAAAGAGATACGCTATATACATTTCTTACGAGCGACGTTAGAGTTCACGGTGCGAGATCATGGCGAAAGATGAAGGAGACGACGTGCTGCCAGACAAGGACGCGGCGAAAGGATTCTACGCTAAGTACGAGCCCAAGGAGATCCTGGGAAGGTACGTTATTTCGTTTTATTACTTTCATTAAGTATTCTTATTGGCTCTCGTGAACGTATTGGCAATAAACGCTGTTCTCTTATTATTTCTGTATGTCGTGTCAACATGGTTAATTAGCGAACAAATTTATATAGTCGTCTCTAAAATTCATAGTGATATTACATAATTAAAGCAGATTTCGATAAATGTTGCCATAGGTCACAAATACCGTATTATTTTAATGAATTTGACGTATTAGGGTTAATATGTGGAAACAAATATTTTAGGGGAATATCTTCTACCGTAAGAAGATGTATAGAGAAAGAGACAGGTATAGAATATGCAGCTAAAATCATAGACATCAGCAATGAGACTCACGAGGATGGGCATACTATGAAAGATGCTACGCTACAAGAAGTACAAATACTTCATAGAGTAGCTGGACATCCATATATCAGTAAAGTTCTCTATTTTAGTTTTTCTTTAAAGATCACAGAAAACTGATAGTCTCCTTAAATTTGGCTTTATGCTAATTTTAGTATGTTTCCATATGTACTATTGTAAACACTCTTTCTAATATTGCGTTCCTCCTATGTCATAATAGACAGATTATATGAGAACATAGCAGATAACAACTTTGTATATTTGTACATGTGTATAAGAATTGGACAGCTTATATTATGGACAGGGAATCTACCAATTTTTATTTATTAAAAATTTCTTGCTTTTATCTCAAGAAAGAGCCAAAATTAATGAGATTCTACTATATATTGATAAATGACAGAAAAAATTATATAAGACCTTAACTTTTTTTAAAACATTTCATGCTAAGTAAGACAATAGTAATCACCTCTTTTTTTACTTCTAGTTGAATTGCATGATGTTTTTGAATCCAATACATTTATATTTTTAATTTTTGAATTATGCAAAAATGGGGAACTATTTGATTATCTTACATCTGTTGTGACACTTTCTGAAAAGAAGACACGTTACATCATGAGACAAGTATTTGAAGGAATTCAACATGTGCATAATCAAAGAATAGTACATAGAGATTTGAAGCCTGAAAATATATTGCTCGATGATAATTTGAATGTAAAGATAACAGATTTTGGATTTGCCAGAATGTTGAAATCTGGTGAAAAATTAGAAGGTTTGTTGCATTATTTCTTTTCATGTGGTTTTAAAAAATTTACTTATTAGTTTTATGTATTTTGCAGATCTTTGTGGTACACCTGGCTACCTAGCACCAGAAGTATTAAAATGTAACATGTTTGAGAATGCAGACGGTTATGGATTTGAAGTTGACATGTAAGATTTATTAATTAATTATAGAAATATATATATATATATATATATATATATATATATATATATATATAAACACTTATATTATAATTTATAGATATAATGTATATAGATTTTGGTATAAGTGAGTTTATATTCCATTACATTGTCCATTTTTATTTATGATGTAATAGATGGGCTTGTGGTGTGATTATGTTTACACTATTGGTTGGCTGCCCTCCATTTTGGCATCGAAAGCAAATGGTTATGCTTAGAAATATAATGGAGGGAAAATATTCATTTACATCTCCCGAATGGGCTGATATAACAGGTAAAAATTGCAATTGAAAGACTACATCTTAAGGAATAATAAATTTAAAAAGGCTATAAATATACAATGTGTCGAAATTAGAGGATAATAAAATTGAAGCACGAGAATTCGTAAAAAATACAGTAATGAAAGTGCGTGTCATTTTTTATTTTAAATAGTATTTTTAAATATAGAATTAGACCAATTATTATAGCGTTAGTTAAAGGGTTATCTATCCAGATTATGTGATAGTGCAAATGGCAACGCAATCTTTTGTCTAACATTAATGATCAAAAAGTATTTATCAACTAAATCTATATTTAAAAATTTTTTGCAATAAAAGAATAACACATACTTTCATTATCTAAATTTTCACAAATTTTTATGTTACAATCTAATTATCTTCGAAATTCGAGGCTTTGTGTGTGTGTGTGTGTGTGTGTGTGTGCGGGTGCGGGTGCGGGTGCGGGTGCGGGTGCAGGTGCGGGTGCGGGTGTGGGTGTGGGTATGTGTAGATTTTTGTTTGTAATAGATATATATGATTATATTTTAGAGGCTCCAAAAGATTTAATAAGAAAGCTGCTAATTGTAGATCCCAAAAAAAGAATTTCTATAAAGGATGCATTAGAACATTCATTTTTCCACACTGTTGTAAGTATTATGTATATATCAAAATAGTTATATTGATATGTACAATTTTCAATTTGAGATGAGAATTACATATATTTCATATACATATAAAAAATATCTTTAAATAACAAATTTTTTATTCACATAATGTTCTATTATGGAGTTATAATATCTTGCCATTAATTTGTTTTATTTATTGCTCTTTTTATTTATTTTTATTTCAAAATATGCTTTCATCTATTTCTTTATTATAAATATTCTTATACCTAAGGATTGTAATATACAAGATTGAAAGAAAGCGCATAGAAAATCTTTATATTTTCCTCTTCATCTTACATTTAATGACACGAATATTAAATCATTTTCTATCTATCTAGTTATCTGTGTGCACTTGTTTCTATTTTTTGTTGAAAAAATATGATTTTATTTTTTGTTAACAAAATATTGAATAGGTGGAGTTGTTATTTGATACATTTTGATTATGAAATTATAATTATAAAATGTAAGTTATTGATCTTACAGCTGTGGGATCAAGACATCGCTCCTTTAAAACGTTCTCTGTCATCTAACTCGCGACGTCTGAGTAGGATATCTCAGTTAGCTTTGGTAAATTACTTTTCTTTTTATTTTGTTGCCAGAAATGTAAAATTTATTGATTACTATCGTTTTTATATAACAAAATATAAAATTTGATTAATAGCGTTTTTATATAACAAAATGTAGAATTCATTGATTATTTTCGTTTTTACATAACAATTAGTATATACAAGTAGTATATTGTTTTAGCCAACATTTATTAATTGTTACATTAATAATATATAGATGATTGAAAACAACAATGCACGTACATGTTGAATGAATATTGATAAAGAATAATAAATTAAGTTCTTTTGGAAGAAACAAACCATTTAGTTGCAAAATTTAACACATTACAGATATCAATTATCTTTTTTACAAATACTTAGTTTATTACCTATCATTTCTCAAGCACGTATTATTGAAATTGTTTTCAATCATCCTATATATAGTTAACTAAATATGATCATTTATCATGATAATTTATCATATTAGTTTTTCATTATAATAGAATTATATTTATAAGCTAATCTATTCGACTTCATTAATTTTTCTTTTTTAAATAATTATGCACAAAGATATATATATATATATATATATATATATATATATATATATATATATATATTAATGGAAAGAAAATTTAAATTTATACTCATATACACATTTGTTACATCTTTGTACAACAATCTATTAATGAAATAGAGAATATATGTTACTCTATATATGCATATATGCGCTTATCAATATCAGCACTTTTTGGGTCCTATTATCTGATTATCAATGTTCAATTTGATTGTATTTATAAAAAAGCTTTATATTTTATTATATATATAGAGAATAATAACGATAATATGCCATATGTATATAATAGAATTAGCTTCAGCCTGTTATTTTTTGCTGGGAACTAGCGAATTTGTATTGTATATATTTATTTTTTATTGCTTAGGAACTGAAGGCCAAATCGTTCAATGCACGAAAGAGATTCCAATTGGCAATTATTTGTGTGCGAGCCGTTATTCGTATTAAACGACTTCATATCACGCCTGAACCGCTTTCAACACAAATAACTTGTACTGATCCATATAGAATAAAAATTCTGCGGAAGGTATAAATTCTTTTATATAATAGATAGAAAATAATGAAGATTTGTTATAACAAACTAATCAAGTATGTTTAGTAATTACAATCCGACATATTTGTAACATTGAGTTTAAATATGAGTAATAATTAAATATGAGTGATAATTATAAAAATAATTATACAATTAAGACTGAGATTGAGATTGATTAAGTATGAATAGTATATATATGCTAAACATAATTCTTGATCAATAATTTTCAGGTAATCGACGGCTGTGCATTTCGAGTTTATGGGCATTGGGTAAAGAAGGGGGAGGGTCAAAATCGTGCAGCACTTTTTGAAAATACACCAAAGACAGAACTAAAACATCTGTATGTTAATAATTTAAGTAGATAACTATTGTTTTGTTAATTTGTTCTAGTTGAATTTTTTGCAAACAGAATCTCGACGGTCTAATAAAATATGTTAAAAACAATTGTAAAGTAATGTTTAAAAACAGAGATTTAACGATTATGAGATATAGTAGTTAAATTCTGTGTGTATGTATGTATGTATGTATGCTGGTGTTCAAACTGATCAGATTTCTAATAAAATTTATATTTATATAAGAAATATATATATAGATATTATTGGTTATAATGTAATTAATCAACATAACTAAAACTTAAATTGCAAAAAATGTATTTCTATGCATATCTAAATGTAAAACAATGCAAAAAATATTTTCTAATAATATTTTTATAAACATGCTAAAAGCTTGATTCAATGTGATAATATATATATATCACCATACTTGACAATCCAATAAGGTAACTTTTGTTGAAAATTCTTGAAAAATTTTTTATTTTGTACTAATCAAAATAGTACTACTCTTAATTTTTAATAACGAAAAAGATATGTTTGTTTAAATTATTATAGTGTTTTATAATATATTTGTTATACAATGTAGATTTAATTCTTAGATCAATTTTCATATATTACTTTATGCAAAATCTAGTCACAATTTTTGTACAAAATTCATTTTAAACTATGTATATTACATAAAATATATTTCTATAAAAAACTGATACATAAGTCAAATAAGATTTATTATAAAAATCTATATTTTAATGCATATTGAGTATTTGTTTAATTACACTTTATTTGTATTTATTTTATTATGGATATAAAGAAAGTTAAAGAATCGAATTTTTATCACTGTGTCTGACTATATTAGAAATATATATATATTTCTATATATTATATCCTTCTATCTAATATAATTGGACAAATGTTGAAAAATGTATAATTCAAATTACATACGAAAATTATTACTTGTATTACTATCTAAGAAAAGAAAGTTGTTGTTCTTGTTAAAGATACTTATATCCTATATGTTTAATATTTTTAATTATATTGCATATACTTGTGTGAATATATTAATGAAGGCTATAAACTCTTATACTGTTATATTGTATATGTGTGGAGATATATGTATATATATATCCACACACACACACATAATATAACAGCATAAGTATGTCATCTTCATTAATATATAAATGTTCAAAAAATGTATTATTATTGTTTGTTTTTAACAGTGTGCTTATATGATGTAATAATTGAGTGACAATAATTTTGCACATAAATAATTATATAAATCATAGATAATAATAGATAAAGATATATATATAATATATATATTTATAATCTGACAAATAATAAAAATATTTTCAAAAAAAATTAATTATGAATTGTATATAAAACTAAAAAATAATAAAATTTAATAAATGCAATACATCAAGGCTTTTTTTCTTACAATAAGTATTAATTGATATATCCAATTAGATGCATGTGTCATATATTGAATTGTATACTGAATGTATAATTTATCCAGATTTTTATGTGCACTATGTGATATTCCAATATCTTCTGTGGCATACAAAAGAGTATATGTCTACATATACTCTAGATGTATATATATATTAAAACTAATAAGACTCAAGACTATGTAAATGAAAGAATATATATTTTAAATTAAGTATATTTATTTATCCCTGTTTAAAAAAAAATCATTATTTAACTCTATTTTCACATTTGATTGTCTTACAAAAATTTATTTCGAATAATTAATCACTTTGCTGAGGGGAAGAAAATCTCCCATATATCGCATCAAATATAAATATCTATAATTATATAGAAAAGGTGATTATTTTTTTGCCTTTTAAATATATATTTATTCATAATTCCTAGTGTTTCTTTTTTTATTTGCATGATTTTTAAATCAACTTTTTTTCTTGGTTAAACTTGTCTAAAATCATAAACAAATAATTAATATAAAAATTTGTTTTGCAAAAGAAGAAAAAGATTCGTGTGCCAAAAATATATTTTTGGTAACCAGAGGTGGCCGGAGGTTGCATCTGACGACCTCGTGGACACGCATTGACACGCACGCGCGCCCGCGAAAGCACCGGCGAAAGTAAACAATAGAGCGTAGCTCCGTGCTCCGTCCGGCAAGTAGAAACGGCAACAGCGCGCGCGCTCACGCTCCTGCAGTGATCCATGTGACAGAGAAGGAACGTGACAAAAGGTGGCGGAGGGTGACGCCGCCGCCACCACTATGATCGGAGCGTGAGTGTTGCCCGGGCGAGCCGGGTGTCTGTTCCATGTGTGATCCGTGCGCGTTATTCTCTCACATTCCACGTACGTATATCCGTACGTCTCCGGATCGCGCGTTATAAAATATGCAGAGACCTCCACGGTAAAGCGTCTCTCGCGCGTATGACATATCGCGCTCGCGAGGAAGAGAATGCGACGGAGAAGGACAATCGCAGAATCGTGCGAGTCTACCATGTGACTATATACATGACGACGACGGCCGAGCGAGACCGAGCGACCGAAAAGCAGGAGTTGGAGTTCCGCGATACTTGTGTTACACGCCCAGCGGGACTGCTGCGTCACATGGGCCGCGCTCATTCGTCGATACAGCCAGATGACGTCACGTACCGCGCGACTATTGGCCTGCGATACGGTGCCCGGACACGTGAATCGTGGCCGAGCAAGCATGGCAGTTTGATGCGCAGTGGTTTTCAGCACTTGTAAAATGCCACCGCCACGCGCCAGATCGATCAGGTTATAACCCGCGTTTCGCCGCGCGCTCCGAAACGGTCGGTTCGTCGCGCGGACGTGATTGCGGGCATTTCCCTTGGCGTTGCATCGCAGCGTCGTCAGCTGCTCTCTCGATTCCATTTCATCTCAAGCGAATCACGCGCGCTCCTGGATGACAATACGCGAAAACGTGCTCGGGGCCAGGCGAGTAAGAAAAGAGAGTGAGTGACTTCGAAAGTGTGGAAAGAAAGAGCAAGGATATTGCTAACTAGCCGCTATATAGTTATATCTAGCCAGTGTGTGGATCACGAAATTGCATCGCGCATCGGGATACGTATTTAACACGTAAGTTTGGCGGAGATATAGTCTCTTGTACCTTGTCTTTTCTCTTTCTATTCTCTCCCCGTTTCTCTATTTATCTCCGTCTATACCTTTCTCTCTTTCTCAAACTACCACGCCCGTTTGAGAGAAAGAGCGACAGGGATGAGGAAAGAGGGAGGAAGCGCGCGCGCGCGCGCGCGTGCACGGAAGGGAGTGCAAGAAAAAAAAAAGAAAGAAAGAATACTAAAAGAGAGCGAGATGGAGAGAAAGAAGGAGAAGTGGACGAACTTTAATGGACCCTTTTATTTCTTCCGTTACTAGCATCTATTTAATTAACATGCGTACGGAGATGATTGCGTGGCGTGTTTTCTGTGCCATAATACAGCCGGCCAATGATACGGCATGTAGCCAATGACGTCACGGATCGCGAGAGTCACGATTGGCCGGCGCTGCGTGCGTCGTCGACCGTTCTAACGTGCGTGTCGCTTTGTCAGTTTCGGACCTCACGCGGCTCACGGTGGCACGCTTTCTTGACTTTTCGCGAAGGCGCGCGCACTACACGAGCCATCCGCATGTGCGCCTTCTCTCCTATCGTCGACGACGACGACGACGACGACGACGACGACGATGACCACCGTCTCCGTTGCTGATTAATTGCTGCGGACTATCTTGTCGCGAGCGGCCGAAACCCGCTTGTCCCGTTCCCTCCACAATTTTCTCGTGCCAAACCCGCGCGTCTCCCGCGGAGAATGCGAATGCGATCGCACGTCGTCGATGTCGTACGCTTTCGCGATTTCATCCGGCGAGGTATATAACTGCTTTCCAAATCAACACAGCCAAACCTCGAAGCCTCATTTCGTTGCGTTTTTATTACGACGAGTTGACGGCCTTTTCTTCTTTATTTTTTCTCCTCTCTGACGTCTCTGCTATTTTTTTTTTAAATATATTTTAACTTTTGCCGGTGTTTTGAATGCATATATATTTTTTAATCTTGTCGGGAATTAAAATATAGCAAATTGAATTATTTTATTCGTACATTATATTTATTTTTGTTTTGTAGGAAATTTTGTTGTCTCGATAAAAATACTTTACTACTATTAAAAATATTTACTTTTGCTATCCGGATAAGAATAATGCGCTCTCGGATCAAAATAAATTTTCCTTTTCTTTCCTTTCTCGTTATTTTTCTAGCGCGAATTACATGATTTTATGCGCCGACACACTGTGATCGTATATATTCTCGTGACCGCTTTTAAACACGCAAATGCCACGTAATGAGATATGTCACCGATGATTTTTTTTTTTACCTCCACCACACGGTGGGTGAATAACGCAATTCGTGAAAATGCCATTCCATATTTACGCGATCGTATGAATTGTCAATTTTTGATCGGTCGATGTATCAAGCTCATGCATTATTCCGAAGTAAAATGCTTCTATTAATCGATCGAATCGCAAAATTTCAATTCTTGAATTATGCGATAATTTATCAGAAATGTATGTACGACACGTTTGAAAAAAGATTTTCTCACACCTCAATCAAGATATGTTTTTCGCGAGTTGCAGTTGCATGAAAACATTCTCGCCTTTTTTGAGCTTGTCCGCTCGATTCCAGCAACGCAAACTTAAGATGCGTGCTGCCATTCCATGCTGCAAAAAAAAAATGCGCCGTATATCGCTGTGCGCCTGCGCGGCGCGTTCCGCCTGTTCACTGTTGCAAGAGCGGCACGAGTGGGCGGCCGAGGTGGGGATAGAAATGCTTCCCGCGCGACTGCGTTACGTCACGTATATACGTCACGTGACGTACCCTCGTAGACACACCGACATCGTGACTTTCATGACATTTTCTAAATAATCTCGATAGTCGAGTTTTAAATAATGTACGCGACTCCCTCTTTTCAATTTATATTCTCAAACCTGACAAGGAGGAAGATATCGTGAGTTGCTTGACTTTATTTTTCTTTTTTTCTATTTCTCGCCTTTGAAAAGTTCTCGCAATCGACTAAATGTTTTATTATACCTTTTGTGTATATATAAGGTTATCGAACGCCATTTGAAATCGTTGCTTTTACCTGAGTCTATTAATAAAAGTGCAAATTTGTTTACTAACAATTAATTTTTTTCTCGCATCCAGATTGTCAGACGCGGCGGACAGCGACAGAAAGAGAGGGGTGAAGTTAGAGCGGACCGGGTTTGCGACTTAGTCTTGCCAATTCATCGCCGGAACCGTCTGGAACCGGCGGCGGCTGCGGCGTCGGCGGCCGCCGTAACGCCGGCGGTTCGATGCGGCGAAATCAGCACGATCATTCGAAAAACGTTTGCGAGCAACACAGAGAGCCGGCTCAACAGCAGCAGTACTGTCACCACCACTGCAACGATCATCGCGTCCCTTCCCCCTCCACGTCCGTTGCGAGGGAACAGCGCATAGGCCACAGAATGAGTCTGGAAACGTTGCTGCAGGCGGCCTATTATGTCGAGCAGGAGGAGAAGAAGCGGGAGCGTCTTGCGAGTACTTCCTCCTCCTCCTCCTCTTCCGAGCAGCACTCGTTTGTGTCCGCGCCGCCCCACTCTAACCACACTTACGCCTCTTCTGAGCCACGTGGTGAGTACCACGCGCCGGTCCTCGGCAACCTTTTATGAATCGTTGTAAGACAGAGAGACATGCAGCGGTATTGTATTGCGTTACCTTACCTTACCTTACCTTACTTTACCTTACCTTGCCTTGCTTTACCTTACTTTATCTAGCTTTATCTTCTCTTACCTCGCTTTCTTTTATCTTGCCTCATGACGCGAATAAGATTATCGTACTAAAATTATAAGCATCAATATTTTACATTCACATTAATATCAGGCAGACGTATATTTAATGTGAAAAAATTTTTCTTTACAAAGAGATATTCTAAAAATAACCTTATATCAAATTTTGGAATATTATATATATATATATATCAATTTAGCTATATATTATAATTTTTTTTAATATATTACGCTTTTCTCTTTGTAAACATAAACGATAATAGACACGTATATCGTGTTTCTATCGTGTCGATATACGTGTCAAGCGCAATAATGGCTTGCATGTTCTGTACATTATGCAATAATCTTGTCGATGTTGCGAGTGATTAGCTGATAATTAATAACGCAATGCCCTTCTCTTGACAAATATAATATTTAAATATCTCAATAGACAATAGTTAATATTTTTTTTTTTTTTCGTGAAATACTTTTACTCGAAATTTTACAATTATAGATTTTATTACCGCCGTAATATCAAAACAACACGTCAGTTCTATTATTATGTTAAATGAAGTAATAAAAACATTTGTGATTGCCTCTATGTATCACAGAATGATGAGCTTGAGGGAAGCAATAACGCTATGCTGTCAATAATCATGCCTACCTGGATTGAGAAGCACTGGCACGCGCAGTCATATGCGATGATCAACGCGTTCACCGCTTCCAAATTAGGTATGATTTACCTTGTGACAGTGTTTCTCAATCATGGCGAACGTTTGAAGAAAAAATAATGAAGACACTATCTTCTCGATTGCCATTTATTATTGTATATCTTGAGGCGGATACCTTATCTTAGATTCTCAAGAGCCAACTCATCTTGATTTCTCACGTACTCTGTCTTCCATTCTAGAGTTATCGTAAAACTCTTTTCAAGATATAATACAAAGGAGTAAAATCGTTACGGTTATAGGAATGAAAAATTTAAAAGCGATGCGAAAACGAAAGAGATAGAAGAGATTTAAGTGGCAATCCCGACTGACTGCTACGATAATGGTAACAAATCCGGGTATCGCGCACGTGTGTTGGGTATGCGAACGAGGATAGAAGATGGAGGAAATCCGGTCACTGACTCTAGAAACTACGGCGCAGCGGTCACTCGCATTTCATTCACGAGCGCGCCATCTACTTTCGCGCGCACCCGATGTCATTTCCCATCTCTCTTTCTCCTGCTCTCTTTTCCCCTCTTTTATTTTCTCCCCCCCCCACCCCCCACTCTTTCACTCTCTTCTTTTCCCCAACTCTGTTCCTTTTTCTCTCCCCTCCGCTTCTACCCTCTTTCTTCTTCCCTTCTCTCTTTCTCACCCTTTTCCTCTCCTCTCCTCTCTCTATCTCTATCTCTATCTCTATCTCTATCTCTATCTGTCATCTTTTAATAGCATTATTGTATATATGTATAAAAAATTATTTTTTTAATGAAGGATTAACACAAGGTATAGACAGTAAGCTTTACGAATGATATTCCTATTTTATATACTACTTATATAGTGCATAATGTATTGTGTAAATAGGAACTCTCGCAAAATGGAAAAATCTTCGAGTGTTACTCGCACCCATAATCTCAATCATAATATGGATAATTTAAGCATTAAACAACGCTATAATTTACTATCTATCTTTGTATATTCGATCTGTTATCGGAGTACGGGGTGCTATATATACCATTCACAATCCAGTACCTGATATAACGAGAAATGTGTCATAAAGTATCATTTAAATCCATTTATCTTATACGCGAATGAAGGATGCAATTCCACTCTATGTCATAAAAGTCATAACATGACTATCATTCCTCGTATCTTACGTCGTATACGCTAGCTATTAGACGCAAGGTAAACACTATATTGTAGCATATCGTAGATCTGATAACATTAATTTTATATGATGAGCGGTGAGACAATCGAAGTGTATGATTGCGATCTAAATAGCAATAGGGAAAACATCGTTACTTTTTTTTTTTTTTTTTTTTTTTTTTTTTTTTTTTTTTTTTTTACGTTATAAAGCAATTAAGCAAATATATATATAGTTTTATATAAAGTTCATATAACGATTCCCTCACAAGAAGATCGAACACGTGTATAACACGCGGAACGCGTGTATAGTCGGCAACGACCAATGAATACACACACATATATACGGGATCAAATCAGCCGCTGAAATGCGCATGCGCGTTGTCCCCGGCTAAATCCCTACCACGCGCGACTGGCCGCGTGGCGTAGTAATCAATCTGCAATGTTGCCGGTTCTTTTCGTGTTTGGAGAGGGGCACTGGGTAAGCGCATTGAAGTAAGGATGGAGATGCTCCGGCGAGTTTCTCCCCATCCTTGTGTTTCTACACGCGATCGTATGTTCATCCCCCACGCCGTAGCTACGGCTATCACTTGCTGCGGTTTGCGTGTGTGTATTCTGAGAGAAATATTAACCCAACCTAATCTATTCCAACCGGCATAGCATGCGCATCATTGGAGGATGCACATCTTTCAAATTTCCATTCTTTATTATTCTGTAGATTTATTTTAAAAAACTGGCTTTATACGATGTGCCCGAAAAAATTTAGGATAGATATAATAGAGAATATCAGATAAAGAGATATGTATATGAAAACATGTTATCTATATTTTTACACATATTTGCTATTGATAAAATATGAATTGAGAGAGAGAGAGAGAGAGAGTTTATATTTAACAAATAATTTATTTCTGTGTTCGCAGGTGCTAAATTTAAAAAAGAACGCACAGAGCCAGATGATCTCTTTTGTGAGGAGAAGATGCTGATTATTGATGGTGAGTTTATATTTATTTATGTGCCCATGGTATGCGCGCGCGCGTGTCGTGTGTATGTGTGTGTGTGTAGCGCGCGCATATATACGTATATTGTTATTAATCTAAATAATATTAACAGCGGCGTAATATAATGTAGATGTATATATAGATCTTCAAATATCAATTGTTATAGATCTGTGATAGAAGCTATATGCATTATACGTATGCGCTATCATGAAAATAAGTATATGATACAATTGCGACAATTGCAAGATATATTTTTTATAATATGAATATTATCTTGCATCAATATATTGTATAATCCATATAACCGATATATAAAAGGTTGAAAATTTGCCATTCAGGAAGAGAGATACGAATACTCTTCTTCTCGAATATTCTTTGGATATCGCTATACTATTCCTAATAGAACCGATTAAAATAATTGCGTCACTACGAAACAAGCTCTTCATGCAATTTGAGCAGAATAATCCTGCTGAATGGTGATTGAAAGCAGTTCCCATAAAGATAGAAACGTGCAAAAGAGACTGAAGAGGAGTTGTGTCACTATTGCTACTGCCGCGTCGTCACTACCACCACCACCACCACCACCGCTGTCTAGCCAGATGGGAGGCTCGGGGACGTCACCTCAGATCCGAGACGATGGCATTTAAGTTCAGATTTCAGTCGGTACTCGCGACTTACGCAGTACGAGTTTCGTACGGTTGCTGTCATTCATTTGATCAATTATCGCGATCGTTCGATCAGTTGCTATCACTATCCAAAACGAGGTCAAGATCAGCTGATCGGCTGGCGCGCGCGTGCAATTCGTCGAAGTGTGTTTCTACAAATATTATATATTACAATAACAAAAACCTCAAGAGAAAGACTTAGAGTTATAGATCCTCCTTTAAGGGTCTCTATAACGAATATAGGAGTGAAGAGACGCACCAGGTAAAAATTCAACTGTATCTCGTGAAAATAGCAAGTGACGTAAAGTGTAATGAGATACTATCTATTTTTCATTGTCAGCGTAAAACGAAAATTCTTTCTCGCTACAAAATTTCTTTTTGTAAATATCAAATCGCTTTTTTAATACTGCTTCATTTAAAATACATGTAAGATGTACGAAATCTTAATATACGACAATCGAGTTTATCATGGATAAAATGTTCATCGTGAAATCTACGACGGTTCTTTCGAGAACCGGAGGATGAGATGAACGAGGTTATCGCGAAATCTAACCATCTGATGATATGATGCTATTGCGTTCACGACATCGATGTTGCTGATATATAGTGAATATGATGTACAGTCAATTGATTCTCTTGAAATGAAAGGAAACTAACAATAAGCGAAAATCTCCCTCGCATGTGTTTCGATCAGTGACTCTTGAGAAAAATGGTTCGTCTGGTATCAGAAGGAATTATGTCGCCGATAATGCAAATGCACGCGAGTCTGAATGCGCGCAATTCTATCATCGACATCGGCATTGTCGGCGAGACCAATAACATCGTGAGCAGTCTAATGGATGCGAATAGTCTGCCGCTCACACCGACGCGAGTTGTTGGTATAATCGACATTGTTAACAGCGGAGAAGTGCTACGACGTAGCAACGATTGGATGTCACCTACGCCGAAAAAAAAGTGGATACGGCATTATCTGCTCGGTAAGAGTTCCTTTTCGTGTGCGTTCAAAAATGCGCGTTTTTAATATTATATAGTATCAATGCAACTTGTTTAAAAATTAAAGATAATATTGCCATAATATAAATAATAACATAGGAATATATGTACAGATTATACGACGGGTAATTGAACATTATTTATCTAAAATAAGATTTTCCTATGAAATCAAGTTTATTTATTATCTGTTGACTCTCAGTGTTAAATTATTTCATAAACAAAATAAATGCCGTTCCACTAAAATTTTATCTTTCAACGAGTGATATATTTTAGCATAAATCCCATCATCTGATGTTTTTCTCTTCGTATTCTCTATGTTAAAGTTTTCCTTTAATTATGTCATAGCTCCATTGTTTGTTAGAAGATTTATGTACGTGACTTGAGCAAATTTTAATCGTTAGTTATACATTATCTTTGTGGAAACATTTCACCTTGAATCAATTGTGATATCAATTTACATACTTGAAAAATTCTGAAATATATTGTATTTATGATGATAAAACTGATGAAGAAAATCTCTGGGAATCATTCATTGGTTGATTATCTTTGCCAGTACATAATTTATGTCTTTAGCTTTCTCTGACTTATAACAAATAATTCTGGAACTCCTTTCGAAAATTATTTGCACCCTGCTTTCACTATGATTCACCCGGCTCTATCCTCAGGGTAATGTTTCCGAATGCAACCTTTTTAATGTTAAATGATTTTGACGAATGATTTGTGCATGCGCGAGTGTTCCATTGTGATGCGCCATGATTTTTAGGCATACTATAACAAAAAATTTTTCTTTTAAAATATCAATTTTGAAGATAAGATTTGAAAGTAAATTTTTAAATTATAATTTTTAATGATTTATGTGTCTAAGTCAAATAATTTTGACGATGTTACAGAGGAGGAACCTTTGGAAAACAACAGGACGAATCAATCGATTACATTACGAGAGAATTCTGTAGTCTCTAGTACACGAGCCTCCGTGCCGTTATCAACTGGATCGAATTCTGTTCAATTGACTGCGCTTCACTCCACCTCTCATCATCATCATCATCACCATCACCATCATCATCATCATCACTCGCAACAGTTGCAACAACAACAACAGCAGCAGCAGCAACAGCTTCACAATCACAACGAACACCATAACACACATAACCATTATGTGGAGAATCATAATCCGAATCAATCTCAGCAAAGTGTGGGCAACCTCGTTGTTGATGTCGAAACAAACCACGATAATAAGAAACATCGGAGTGGGTAAGATTGTGCTTAATTTTTCTATATTTTTTTATTTCTCTATCTTTATTTTTTTTCTCGCATTCTTCAAATTTTTTTTAAATTTATCTTTGTAACTCCGAGATTACAAACTTCTGTGACATAGCAATTTTCTTTTAGTAATAAAAGTAATCTTAATTTTACATGATTGTCGAGAAAATAATGTATTATTTATTATTCTGTTTACTTGTTATATTACATCTTTATCTCATTATATTTACCCCTATCTTTTTTACGTTTAAATTTATTTAATATATGCGATAATAATGTTTTTATGACAGACACATATTTATGTGCACACTAACACACATTCCATTATAAATCGATATGTTAGCCTGTTGCTTCACATTCTCGCTTCATCTCCCTGCACGAGCACGCCGTCGCCAACGCTACACAGACCGCTATACCTATTTACGCTGTGCACGTATGCAAGGTGAATGGCACGTGTACTATGTCATTTGTCGCGCAGCAATAACGTGTGACGTTACTCAGATTGCTCCATGATTGTATCTGAGAGCGAGAAATTATAATTACAGATATTGTGATAACAATACTATAACTTTTTAGAAGATTTATTTGTGTAATGATTTCCTTCCCGTAAGGAATTGTGAAGAGTCCGCGGAATTATATTTTAATCAAAACGAGCATGATAGATTATTTTTTCTTCTATTCCAAAATGCAATTACAATGTACATTATCTGCAGCCAATTTTTAGCGTGAAGTATTTGATATCCTGTAACAAAAATTCCAAAGTTAGTGAATTATATTTATCTTAATTTCATTTACATTTTATTATGTTCTTACTTTCGAGATTAATACATATTCATTTAAATGTTGCTAAATGTACAATGTTATTGCACTTTATTAATTTATATCTTTTCCAAATATTTAGTGTTATTACATAACAACATTTTATATTATATGTAAAAAAAGATCGAGAAATATTTATCAATTTAATATCAACAAATCCAATTATAAGCAGAAGATTATATATACGTTATTTCTAATTACAATTAATTTAAAAATTCAGATTATATCAAAGATTAAGGAAACAATTTGTTAATTTTTATTTCTATATATTCTTATTATTCTTATTATATATATTCTTATTATTTATATCTTCTTGCGTAGACCATGCGTAATCCGATCTGGTACGAGAGAAGTACACAATAAGTTGGAGAAGAATCGTAGGGCGCATCTTAAAGAATGTTTTGAGATTTTGAAGAGGCAGCTACCATCGCAAGATGAGAAAAAATCTTCGAATCTCTCTATTCTTCATGCGGCAAACAAATATATACGGGTATATTAAACATATTATTTAAAATGAACAATTTATAAACATATTTTCAAAAGAGAAAGATTATTTTTCTTTTCTATCATTTCGCAGACATTGACAAAGAAAGATCAAGATTATGAGCACGAGATGGAAAGACTCGCGAGAGAGAAAATCGCGGCTCAACAAAAATTGATGGCACTGAAGAAGGAACTCAACGCGACTTGGGATCATATCGACATCAACTCTCTTCTGTTGGAACAAAATTCAGGAACGGACATGACAACCGCCAAAAATGGTAAGATATATTTGTAATATTAAATAATAAGAAACATGCAGAAATTTGACAAAGTTTTTTGGTGGATATATACATATATATATAATCAACTTTATCTATAATCTTTCATTAAATTATCTTTTTTCATTTTATTTAAAAGAAATAATATACATATGTAGATATACATATATAACATATATGCATAACTTTCTTTATCTCATGAAATTAAATGTTTTTATTTTTTCTTCTAAAAAAAACTTGTTTGTTTCATAAAATGCTTTTCTCACAAATTTCAGAAAATGTAGAAGTTGATGTTACCGGACTCCCACGAGGTGGTACAAGATATAGTAGCACGAGCAGTCTGAACAGCGTGACGACAGCTAGTTCACCGCAAACATTACAATTCACCAGTACGACTTCCAATATTCATAACCAAACTGCAAATTCGGGTGCCGTTTGTCAAACACAAGATATAAATCTTGCACGAAGTTCCAGAGAAAGTCCACCCGCGAATTCGATGTCTGGCGCAGCACCTACATCTAGTATTTCTACTCCACAGGTATTATTCAGCTTTCTTAATTCAACAATGATAAAGTTATTTCGGCATCATATCCAAGGTCAAATCGTAAATATTGCGATTTGAAAATAATTTGATGCTAAAGTAAACTACTACGCATTTGCAGAGCTACTTAATAGACTAAACTAAAAGCGGCTTTGAAAATTCGTGACACGATTTTTTTTTGATAATATTGTTTCTTTTCCTGGGAACTCTTTCATTAAACTGGAGTTTACATATACATTAAAACTTGCCTAACGTGCTACAAATTATTATCAACAAAAAGATTACGATAGGTTACAAAGGCTAAAATAAATAAAAAAAAGATATTTTTGTTTCAGGAAAAAGTTGCTACATCATCCACAGCTAGTATAGTGCAGCAGTCGCATCAGCTACACCTACCTATTAGCGCTCAAATGTTGAACACGAGTCAGGGTCTTGCAACTATTGTGCCGACTTTGCAGCACATCGGACCAGGGCTTAGGGTGGTACCGAGTGATACACGGCAGCTCTTGGTCACTCATACCGCTGGCAATAACGAACCTAGATCACTGACATTGGCAGTTCAAAACTCTTCGGATCAATCTAGGCCGCCGCTGATCGCTGTGCAATCAAACACTGGAAATGAGCCAAGGCCCGTGGCACTAGTCGTTCATTCGTCCACCGCCAATGATAACAGAGTAACATTTGTACACTCTAATCTGTCTAATAATGACAGGCCACTGGCTTTGGCTATGCAATCGTCCGCGAGTGATGTTAGACCTGTCACATTCGTGCACTCGGGGAACGAAGGCCGGCCATTGGTCCTCGCCACACATTCTCCTGCGCTGAATGTGTCAAGTAAGTTTTTATAGAAATTTAATCTAAATAAAATCAAATTTCATAAAAATCTACACACGATATTTTTTTTGGACGTATGGCTTAAAAATCTTTCTCACGTTTATTTAGGATCTCTGTAACGCAGACGGAATAAACAAGCTCTTGGATTTCTAAAATAAAAATATTTTCTCAGATACTCAAACGAGAATAAGAACGGGTGACGCACAGACTACACATAAAATGGTTAGTGGCGTAACACTGGTCGGAGGCAACGGCTCGGAATTAGCAAGACTTCCCGGTGGTGCGGAACTGAATATACTTCCAGCAAATGGTGTGTATTAACGCAATATGTGAACTCTGTGCTAGCTATTTACATTTGAAATATTCATTTTGTTTTCGCAAACACAATTGCTGTCGTAGTTATGTTACAGTACAGTAGAAAAAAAAGAAAGACAAAAATTGAAAAGTTTGTTATATTTTTTGATTGCAGGATTAACTTTAAGTCATGCAGGAGTGTCGCTTCAAACTACTGCGGGCAAATCAGGCTCGACAATGATGCAAAACGCTTCGACCACAGAAAGTATAGCTCATATCGTTGGTCAGCACACGCCTCTTTCCGGTTTGACTCCGATCGTCACGCCGATGACGGTCGTCTCTCAGGGTAATCAGGTGACCGCTCATATCCTAGCACCGTCTAGCCTAGCGGGGAAGATGATTACCACTCCGATCCTCAAGTCCGTAGGACAGATGCCGCTCGTGAATGCTCAGTACCTTAACACCACAACTTTAGTGAAACCTGTTGTCGTGGTGAGTTCGTCAACGACAACACTACCGTCGACGACGGCTTCCAGTACACAACCTCCGTCAACTTCGAACTCGACTGTCTGACGATATCAAGGAAAAACGAAATTAATCTGATCGTGTTGGAATGTCAAAATATGGATTGTCGGAATTTTTAATAATCGGAATCTTTATGTTCTAAAATAAATATATTTTTTGTTATTTGTTGAAATTGACGAATTAGTGACACAATAAGTGACCTATAATTATGACTATTTGCATAAAAAATGAGGCAATTATTATTATTAAAGAATATTAAGCGAAACAAAGCCTTTGTCCATTGTGCTATTCCTGATATTGAAATAGCCTTGCATTTTAAAATTTTAATTGTGTCCTATGAGAATTGAATTCAAGATTTGAGCTTTTCCCAAGAAGAAATTGACTGAGAAAGTGTGAGAAAAAGACCTTGCTCAACTCATGCAATGTATATTGTACACTGTACCTTAGTTTTATTAGGGAAATTAGATTATTACATAAATTTAATAAAGTTCAAAGGGCTAATTTATGGCCATAGTCCAAGTGTCCAGAATAAGAAAGCTTATTACAGCATGTTGATAAATTAATGCTTTTAAAGCTCCTGGTCTCCATATTGATTTATGATATAAACATATTAAATTATATATTTATTATATTGTAGAAAAACTAAGAAAAAATTTTTTGATATATTTTCGATATATAGATTTGTATATTATTGAACACAAGTGGTGATGTGCAAAAAGACTAATTTATTTGGATGTACACAAAATGGCTTACATGATTTCTCGCTTTTAATATCATAATCCAATATGATTATAGTGTTGCAGGGACTAGAAACTGCAATTTAATCAATATATGATAGTAGCGTTAACAGTTGGCTTAAGATCTCTGTTATTCGCTGACCATTGGAGCTAAATCACAATCTTTGATTGTTTTCTAAAAAAATAATGCAAGAGTTAGAACAGAGGTGACAGTGGTGTGATAATTAGCAAATAACACATTTCAAATTGAATGTATTTATATATTGACAAACGGTAGATCAATATGATATAGCACATTTGGCGAAGTCTGGACTGCAATTTGAAATGTGTTTATACACTAATATGTATTACTCTTTTAAGTCACTATACACACATACACACACACACACACACACACACACAAATATAAAGTAATAACGGTGCAGTTATATCATGCTACCTTAATTTGACAAACTATTTTTGTGTAATATATGTTATTTGAATAATTTTTGTATCATGTTCTCGAGCAAAAGTTTTTTCATTATGCTTACTTTGACAATTGATTTTCTTTTTCTAAACAGTTTGTTATTTTCAAATATTAAATATTTTTCTAAATATTTTTCTATAGATAGCATGGAAAAAAACAATATTTTGATTCGCAATAAAATAAATTTTATGTAAATTTTAAAGTATTTGTTCTGTGAGACTTATAAATTGATAAGAATTGGAAAAAAAAATATTACACAGAGAATGATACTAATGATACATTTACATTTAGAATATTATAAAAGAACGAGAATAATATTATTATTAAAATTTTGCAAAAAATTTTATAAAATAATAAAGAACAAATTGGATTAACTAATTATTTATTGATCAAAAAAAAGGAAAATCGAGGACTATGATGAGTTTTGTGTTTTTAAATTTATTATACGATGGCTGTGGAGAATGGATATTATACTCCTTATGAAGATATCTATTTAGTTTCGACAATTCAATCGCAAGAATCTTTTTTGTTATACTGATAGTAAAAGTGAAAATTATTTAAAAACAATGGTAAAAAAAATAATTTAGATTTATAATAATACGTTAAGTATTTATTCTTCTATATTTATTACACACACACACATACACATATATACATAACATATTATATACATACAGAACAAATCACTATTTTGCGCTTTTCACAAGCGCGTAATTATAACTTATTAAAATCATCATAATGATTTTGTTATACGGTAAGATTTAGAAACGCTTATTTCAAAAGTTGCCGTTATTATCGTAAACTACTTCTGTTATAAATATGTGTACATTATAATATTTCATCCTATTATACAAGCATTTGATGCACGATTGGATCGGTGCATAACTTAAAATGACTCCAGTAGAATAAAAGAAAGAAAGTAGGAATAATTGCATCCACTCATTCACCTATTGCACTTTTATTATTTTCTATAAGCATGTAAAATCTTTATATATTCTTGTAAAATTATCTTTTACGCTTTTCGTTTATTCTCCAAATAGGATCGTTAATAATAATCGGTAAAATAAAGAGCTTGTTTGAGCAACACATTATGTCAAATCATCTTATAATATATGTTCGATATTCTAAGTGCATATAAGTGTTTTATGTATATTTTTAATGTAATTCGACATGTGATGCAATGGTATTTTCTTTCATACATTTTTGCATGCGTGACTATTGAATATCTCTTTGGATATCTTAGCTTTCATTTGTGTATGTTAATGTTATTATCTCTTAAATCTGGATATGAAGGTGAAAGATATATATTTTATATTCTTTAAATTATTTCATTATATCTTATATGATTACAGTCATTTGAATTAAAATATAAATACGTATCTTAATGCGCTATGAAATCGCAACTGTAATACATATTCTGGTTAAATTGCTATATAAATAATATGTTAAATTACAATTTAACATATCACTATATCTTATGCAGAGAAAAAATTTTGCTGACAGAGAAATTCAGCATAACAAAACTCTATCAGGCAATAGCTTGCACAATTTTTTTATTGTATATAGTTTTTTCCTTTAAATCTTACATTACTTGATATTTATACCTTAATTATTTTTTCGCTTTTTTTATTTAAATTTAATGATTTTACCGTTTCGATATAATGCAATTAAAATATAAAAGTAATCATCAATTGTGTGATATATTTATCACTTTTTTGAGAATAAAGGAAACTTTTTAATTTGTAATAAATATGAAAAATTGTTTTTCAAATATAGTTCAACATATAAGTCAATAAAATTTTGTTGAATTATTTTTGGCGCAAATTTTCGTTTTTATTCGATTAAATCTCAAATCGTGCAATAAATACAAATGGCCGTAGTGTTATACCCTGTGGCACATAGAGCAAGAAACAAAATTGTGTGAGAAATGAGACTAGATAATTAGAAATATTTAAAAAATATATAATTAAGCAGAAAATATCGCGAAAATAATATTTTATATCTGCTATTTGATTGCGACTGAAACCACTGTCGGAAACTATATAAGCGATATAATAATAGCCTCATGTAAATAATTTGTTGGTGAAAAGAAATCGCCAAATGGACCGAAATATTATTTGCAACGGGGGGAAGGAGACTAAAAATAGTAAAGCATTAAGCGTGAATATATGAATAATCTGTACATACGCGTGCGCGCGCGCGCGCGTGTGTGTGTATGTGAACAATGTGATATAAATAAATAAAAGATTAATTAGCACACAGTAGCGGTTAAGAAGAAAAACATCAACTGTTAATTCTCGTTTATTGCATAGATAGATGCTGGTAATTATCATATACTAGTATTCTACAAAACGTCAAAAAATTGTATATAAATAAGAGAGAGGGAAAGCAGACGAAATATTGTAAGATATAAATATAATAAATATACGAAAAAAAGAGAAAAAGAAAGAGATAGAAAAATGACGAATATAGCGTGATGAATTGTGCCCGATTTAACATTGTCATGCCGATAATAAAAAAACACCGGCGTTGTGTATATCCTATATAATAAAATATGCAAAAAATTGTATTGGAATGAATGAGAACGAGCAGAATAAGTATGTGTAAGGCTGCGTGTTGTAAGAAAGTAGTTATTGTTGTAGTCTATGTCGAATTTTGTTATATGCCTCGGCTGCAAACGATTGTACGTCCTTGGACACACTTCGATTTTGTTATGCGTAAAACGAGACTAAAATAAATACAAGAGAGGGAGAAAGAGGAAGACGGAAAGAGTAAAGAGATGAGGAAGGAAGAGAGAAAAATGCGGATAAAAAGTGTCGCTAAAGAGATTTGCGTTCTCTTGGCACGCAAAAATACATTTCGTTAAAGAAAGTACGCGATAAAATCTATTACAATAATATAAATAAAAATTTAAAGATGAATGTGACGGTTGCCTAATCAACTCCTTACAATTGTCTACGCCGGCTCGGGACTCTGCTTGATGTTGGCAGCCGAGTATAAACAACGACGATGACAAATGCTGTTCTACACTGTATGCGTGTGCTGCGTGCTCACGCGTACGTGCAGCATGTATGTCGCGCGCGCGTGTGTGTGTGCGTGTGTGTACGTAAATTTTTTCGAATAAATGATGGATAATACATAATTCAAGAGCTTATTTACAAACTGTCTTAAACCCATATCTAAAAATAAAAATTGTATTAAAGAAAGTATTGGTAGAGAAAGACTCTTTTTTTTTAGGAATATAAAATCTGAAGGATAAATTCAAAATAATTTTTTTTTTTTAAATAAGCTCTTTAATTTATGATCAATTCCGGTGAATATTCTGTCGCGAGAAACTTCGTGAAATATATAAGGCATTGGACTTTGGTGATCGAGCCGAGAATAACGAGCTTGGCGGGACCACTGTGCGCTTATAGTACGAGATAAGTAGTGATCAAAAGATTTCGAAGAAGAGATTCATAGTTATAGTGATCTATACCTCCTTCTCTCGAGTCGCGTAAATGTGGTGTAGAGGATCGATCCTCCAGATTGAGATTGAGATTGCGATTGCAATCGTATTCTATCCATTCGCTGTATAATTGAATAAGCGAATCGAAAGAAATCGTCTTTGAAGGCAGACAGATGCGAGAATCAAACTCGGATATCTTTTAACAGATAGTATTTAGAGTTTAAGTGTATCAAACGTGTGTATGTGACGCGTGTGTGCATGACATCAATGCGAATGCTCGATTAGGTCAGTCCGTTGATTCCTCTTGTGAAATTTATAAAAATCTAAATTGCAGATCACATGTTAGATAACGTTCTCAGGATAGGAAAAATTTTAAGAGAAAGAATTGATTTATTTCGTTAAGATATGAATTGAATTATTCCATGTTTCCTGATATCATATTTTATATTCTGACTTTCTGATAGAGATCTTTATCAAAGCAAAATTTTGCAAATTTCAGATGTTTAATTTTTCTCTTTTATTTATGTATAAATTAGAGTAGCCCATATACTTTTGTTGAGAATATAAAAGACCGACATTCGGAGCGTGCTCCGAGCTCCGAATCGGACAACGTGATAACATGCTCGTCGTGTAGCTGAAAAAAAAAAAAACTTTAGATTTCTAGGAATCGAAATTATTCTTTAGCTTCTGTTCGATTTGTATGTGTAAGGTCGACTGTAAAATCTCTCTCTATCATTGAGCTCATAAAATCGACCAATGCGCCCTTCGCTTGGCTGACTTGCACACAAATAAACTGATGAATAGTTTAGCTACTGTTTCTTTAACTTTACAAATCCATAAATTGTATGTACATACGTCATTTCTATTGACTTCGGTTGTATATACAGTAAATCCTAGTATATATAATTAAGAGACACGCGGTAAGCAGATTCCAAGTCATAGGATTTGAGCGCAAAGATTATCCCAATAGTTGCCGATAGTATACCTAATAAATAGTACACAAGACCCCTTCCATACGTGCTAGACGTACATGAGTAGTATGAATAGGAGTTTGCATCTGTTTCCCGACAGAGTATTGGAAAATGATGTGTGGACGAAACACGATACCGATATACGTCCCTGAATTTCACGTTTTGAGAATGAAGTGGGGTCGACCTCGACTATTACGTTCAAGCGTCTAGAACCGCGCGCTCTTAAAAAGTTTCAGTATAATCGTAAAAACTATGTTTCGTTAAAAATATTACTAAAATATTTTTAAAAAATATATTTTATTTATTCATTCCGATTATTTGAAAGATAACAAGCTGAAACATTAGCATCCAAAAATAAGAATAAACGATTGCGTTTCCGCTCACATGTTATCATAAGGAACTGTCAAAAAAAAAAAAAAAAAAAAAAAAAAAAAATGTGGAGTTTGACGAGTTTGTCTGAAAACATATTGTGAAAACGCGGTAGATCAGATTTGGACGGAGAGATTGCCGAGTTTTTTCGGCTCAAGAAGGGGAGCAGAGAGGAAGAGTATGCTCTTCCAGCGAGTGGGAGAACCGGAGAAACCACGAGGCAGACTTTCCGTGTATTGCGCACTGTCATTCTTGCATGATATTTTCGCGCAGTCGCGATTCGACTCGTTAAACTTCTTCGGAATCCAATTCATGTATTACAAAAATATCTGCAAATCATTCATCTATAGATTATATAAAAAAGATTCTTTTCTCTCTCTCTCTCTCTCTCTCTCTCTCTCTCTCTCTCTCTCTCTTCCGCGAGCGTGTACTTTCCTATTGATACATTTGCTACTTCATCGTTCACAATAATTACAATAAAAAAATGTGCATCGCACATGCGGATATCGCGCGTTCTTTGAGAGAGATCTGCGTTCTTTTAGCACTCCCTCAACGATCCTCCGGCATTCCCTCACCGATTCTTTTCCTTTCCTTCTCCTCTGTATATCTACCACCTACCAACTAACTGTCCCCACCCTCCGTCAACCGGCTGCCCCCACCGCGAGTTTGCGACTTCTACTGCAATGTATATACGTATCTTGTGGCACACACATGGGGGAAGTTAACGAAAAGAGGACGAAAGATCAGTGTGACACCGCGCTTGTCTGAGAGATAAACCTTTACATGATTATCAGTTCGTGCATGCGAGGTTTCCCGTACATTAAGCGCGTACGCTTAATCGCATGCAGCGCGATATAATTTTCTTCTCCCACTTCTATGTTTACGCGTACACGTGCGTTTGTACACACGCGAAAATATTGTAAATATTTGGGTATTGGCTGGATCCTCTATTGATAGCTGCTCCACAGCAAATTTTCAACCGGATCCGCGTTTCTGCCTGTTTAAGGACGCCGGACATCGCATTGAGCAGGAAGAATCATATATAAATATATATAGCCATATATACACATATATTTATAAACATCTGTGTTTGTACACGTGGAATTAAATTTGGAATTAATTCTTTGAGACGAACGATTGTAGCTCACAAGCACAAATTCATCAAGAATGTCGCACAAAATGCAGAATATCGCAATACCGGTGCACGCCGATAGAATTCAGGTGAGTGTGACTATGACAATGATTTCTTACCATTCAATATCATGTACGCATGGAATTTATAGAATTTATACGTAATTTATTTTTTATAAAAAAATACGCAAGTTTAATTCGACATGCGTGAAATGGCGCTCTGAAATATATACAGCGTGTAAGGTAAAAAGTATTACGTAATCAAAAAAAGAAGAAAAAAAGAAATTAGAAATACTACTTGTAGATTTACAATATTTTTAACAGCTCACTTTCTCTTGAAAAAAGAAATTTTATATACCGTGAACTAAAAATATCTCCCAAATGACTTGAAATACTATATTTTTATCAGAATATTTATAACGGAAAAATAATATTTTTTTAAATCTTAAAAAGATAATTTTTTTTCTCTTTTGCTTTCGCTTTTACAGCTTTTTTCATATTAAATCATGCGATGCACACATTTGGCACCACAAAATTTGTGCATTTTAAATGCTAATTATAAAAGATATGATCAAAAATATTATTTAAGATTACTCAAGATTATAATTTACTTTACGATATTGATACATATACTTATTTCTTATGCGAATCTGCGTGCATTCGCCACGTGGCTATGATTGCGCTCAAATCGTAAATGTCACTGACATGCGCTTGCGTGCGCGCATGCCTATGTGTATATATATATATACATGTCAAGTCTACACACTTAAGCGTATGTTTAATATATATTTGGACATTTAAATTTAATGTCATATAAAACTGAATGAGGAATGGATTAAACAAAAATGAGTTCGATGCATTTTCCCATACAGCACAGAACATTGCAGCAACATTGCAACGTTGCCGCAATGTTGCTACAATGTTGCAATATTGTTGCAATGTTGCTGCAATGTTCTGTGCTGTATGGGTTATTAAGGATAGGTACATAAGTATACATGAGAATGACAAGTAATTAGATATGCATTTTTAGACAAATCATAAAGAAACTTATTGATATGAGTCTCTATGATTATTTCGAGATTTCTTTTTTGTATTTTTTATTGCATTCAATTTTGTAAAAATTAATCGTTGACAATGTATATTAAAATCAAAATTTACAAAGTTATACTTTAAAATCTCACTTGCGCGCAAAATTTTTTTTGGTATATCGTAATTTTTTTAGTATATATATTAATTTTTTTAATATTAATTTAATGGAAAATGTATATAAAATATAATATATAGAGTATATGTTAAATATATTAGATTTAATATGTGGCGTCTAATTGTTAAAGGCGAACAAGTTTATTTTTAGAAAAATGTACTTGATCGTTTTAAAACTAAACGTCTCATATATCTTCTTATTGGCTATTAATTTTTTTATGTATCTTATATAAATATTATTACCATTTCTTTATTTCAAAGTAAAATCAATTCCTTCTCATTAGATATACGTAGTATTCTAATTATCGACTTGAAATGCTTATTTATTGCTTTATTATTATAAACTGTAATATGAGTCGTTTCCCATGTTACGCAGTAAATCGATGACTTCGTTAATAAGCGATCCCGAGATAAGAAAAGTTCTCGCGAAATACGCCACGTAACACATATTGAACTAACAGTTCGTAATGAATGGTTGCGAATTTCTTGATATGTCAAAGATAATAGTCATTTGCAGTTGAATCATCGCAAAATAATGTTTGATAAAAATTCCATTTTCTCCAGTAATCATTATTACAGTCGTTTTCTTTTAATTAACAAATTATATGCAAAATGCGCATTGCGATGCATCGCCCATTATTGTGGAGTTGTCAATTTTGATATCGTGCAGTGATCTAAAAAAATCTATAAGTTTGTGAATAAATATAATTAAAAATTCGTTCTATGGTTTTTTTTTTATTTTTTATTTTTATTGAACTATATAATTATTGTATGCATAGCTTGTAGTTAAAAAATTTTGTTCCGTTTAGAAAGACGTTCTCCAAAATCACTGTTTAAAAAAATTACAAATCAATAACTTTTCATTTAAGATAAAAAAGCAGCATATTCTTTCTCTGGACGAGTTTAATAAATTTCTGTATATCACTTTATATATTGCATGATATTGTTGATAGGCAATTGCCAGCAAGGTAAATCCAAGTTTTTCAAATTTCGATTACAGTGGAATATTTTTGTGCGACAATATTTCATAGAAGTATAGATATAGTATATAAATCTTTCTACACATATAGATCTCTTGATTCTCTTTCTTAGAATGTCACTTATATAACATTTGTTTCGCATATTCAGACGATGGTAATTGCCACGTCGTCTTTGTTTCATAAAGTAGTTTCATGTTTAACGCTGGATGGCAAGCCACACCAGTACGCTACGTCATGGAAATTTCCTCAACTGACACCTTTCCTCTCCCTCTCTCTGTCTCTCTCTCTTTCTCCCTCTTTCCCCCTCTTTCCCTCTCCGTCTTTCCTTCTCTCTCTCTCTCTCTCTCTCTCTCTCTCTCTTTCCTATCGCATTTCCCCTTCTTTCTTTCCCGTTCTCTGCCTATTATATCCTTCCGTCCCCTCTTTCTAGTCTCCATCTTCGTCCCCGCCATTGCTATTTCAGCGATTTTGATATGCTCGGCGCTTTTTAGCCTCTCGTCGATGTCTTTAACTAACGGCTGTCTTTTTTGCTATTCTCTTCAAAAATAATTGTAAGACGACATAGGCGTATAATGTCGCTTTTCTATTTTTGCAAGGAAACGCTATATGTATGTCATTACGCTAATTATATAGGCATATATCTTGTAGATGGCCTTATATTTTCTTACGTTGAATAATTTTTTTTTTTTTTTTTTTTTTTTTTTTAACAAAATTTAACGGAATTTATAGCAATTAACTTGACTTTACATATTAAAGTTTCCGCTTGCAGGATAATCACGCGGTCTGAGATACAAGCGGAGAAATAAAATTTTATAATTGAATTTTTCAAAAACTCAAATGTATCATTTTGAAAAATTTTTATACCCGTGCGTATGTATATTTTTAATATAGAAACATAGAAAATTCTTTTTCTATCTCATAAGAAAAAAATATTATTTAAAAAAAGACTTATGTATCTGAAACTAAAGATCTAAAAAATTGAGAGCAAATTTACATTACAATCGAAGATTGTTTAATCACATAATAAAATAAGCTGAGAAATTCAGTAATCTCCGAGAACTAGAGTCATGAGAATGATCTCGAGATCCTATACTGGATGTTTCACGAGAAGACTAATAATATCTTCGAATTTATCATTAGAATTTATTAATCTAATCAATAATATATCTAATGACAAATTCTTTGTTTAATTTTTCTTTAGTAAAATATTGAAATAATATCGTATTAAGCGGTTAAAAGAGAAAGATATACAAGCGCAAACTAAATATATAAGTTTTTCTTTATATTAATTTTTTTTTATAAGAGCTTATTATAAGAGAAATGGACCAAATCGAAATTAGTCATAACCCATACAGCACAGAACATTGCAGCGACATTGCAACAATATTGCAACATTGTAGCAACATTGCGGCAATGTTGCAATGTTGCTGCAATATTGCTGCAATGTTCTGTGCTGTATGGAAAATGATGGAAGCAAAAAAAATTATAAAATAAATCCTTAAAAGAAGGATAAAACAGAAACGATTTGCTTCAATAATATTATTTCTATAATATCATGCTTAATTCATTAGTATCTATTACTGCTCCGACTTCTGTTTTATTGTCTTCAATGACAAAGCATAATTGTACGAATCTTGTCCGAGTCTCGATTCGGCCAAACGATACAACTTAATAAAGAGGGTCAATGTTACCACTAATCAATTTAAAAGCAGCAATATGCGTGCTGCCTACATGTATATTGCGTGGCATGCAACATGTTCCTCAAATTTTTTTCGTAGGGATACGTGCTCTCTCTTTTCACTATTATATTTTCACTTGAGATAATTCAATATTTTTTGAGCTTATTTGTTAGATATATCTGTACATATTCGCATTTTTCGAAATTATCAAATTATAATAGTACATTATTTTGAAATGAAATTTTATTTTTAAAAGTTTATTTAATTTTAAAGTTAATTGTATAAAAATTTTAACTTTAAACGGAACTTTTAACATAACTCAGATTTTTCGTCTTGCGTCACTCCAGTTTGAGAAGCACTGCATAATTCAAAAATAGCAGCAGACACAGGAGGAGTGCGAAACTCCCACGCAACTGTGCGTAACGTATCGTGCGTAACGTACCGTTTATCGGGATGAGGATGTGACGTTGCTGTTAGATTTCTTAATTCGCTATTTCGTTGCTATCGCCGCCACTGATTCCTTCCTCTCCTACATCATGATAGTTGATAAGTGTAGAGCTTATGTACGTAGATGACATACGGCGGGGCAAGAGAGTAACAAGTCGCATTCACAGATTGGGGCTTTGCAATTCATCGTTATTGGAGTCGGCATTGAATATTACATTTGCTTTGTGCAGAAAGAATCGCAATAGCCTCGACCTCTAATACGTTGTAATTTCATCCAATAGAGAGCCCATTGGGTCGATTTATGATTTGGGATTCGCTTATTAACACGATTTTATATTTAGATACAGTTATATATTGAACCGATTAAATTTTTCGTATGTGACAGTTCCATGCCAGATACGTTATTAGCAATAATCAAATTGTTTATAAAAGTTACATTGTCGAGTTTGATTAGTCCAAATTTTCAATCATTGAACGGAGAAATCTATGTCTTTGAAGGACAAGAAATATATATATAAGATATATAATTCTCTTAAAATAACATGTAAAAATTGATACGTTTTTTAAAAACATGTTTATATACATCTATGTATACTTATGTATAGCGTATACATTATTACAGTACTTGTATACAATAGCAGAGTTTTTTTTTAATATTTTTTTAAAGTTTATTAGATAATGGTTTATTAAATATGGTATAAGGAAGTAAATGGCATATGTGTGTAAGGCACACGCTTTGTAATATTCCAATCAATCTATAAATAATCCAATCTTATCTATTTATATATACATCTGGCTTTCCTGAAACAGATCATTGTATAAAATATATTTCGATAAATGTGACTGTAACATTGGTAAATATTATTTCAAACAGTATATAACTTTCGACATTTAATGTACAACGTTCGTTCATTACATCGCTATGCGATGCACTATGCGTTATTTATTTAAGTTGTTTTTTTACGAGAATATATACAGCCTGCAAAACTAGTAATATTAAAAACTTAATATATATTTTTATATACGGTTTAATTTTTGATACAATCCCGACACAAGGGATCCAGATTTTTAATTTATTGTTCGAAAATGGACAGATATTGTGTATCTGAATGAACGAAAATCTATTTTTTACATCTACTTTTTTGAGATATAAAATAGAAGTTTAATTACGTACGTATATGTATATATGTATATATTTATATAAAATCTTGAGTTATATGAATTAAGTTATTTCAATTTTATTATATTTATTTAAATGTCATTATATCCATCAAAAAGATGTCGTGGAATAACGTCAAAATATATAGTATCTTTCGTGACATCAACCATTTGAAAATTGTCAATATGCTGTTAGTCGCGAATGACAAATCGACTACGAGTCGTCGTCAAGCTGCTGTCACAAATCATTTCTTTGCAGATAACGAAACGGTGTTAACATATTACCATCATTTTGCATTTTTAGAATTCACATGAGCTCAAGACAACAATATAATATTGTCGTATTTTGTTTCTAATTTTTTAAAATTATTTTCTTCAACAATTATTAGCAACATAATAGCATCCTCAATAAACAATCGAAAAAATAAGACAGACAACACATGTCCCTAAAAGACGTTTAAAAATATCTTATAAAGACGTCTCATTATTTTGCAGACATCTTTAAGATGTTTTTTATACTATCTGGGAACATGTTGCCGGACATAATTAGTACGATTATTCAATATCAGTGTTCATATGACGATTATCATAACTCGGCCTTATTATCTCATAATCGTACCGGCGTTTCCTTGTAAAACGTATATGTATATGTTGTATATATTCCACAACTAATGACACAACGATCGTGCGATTAGCCTTCAAGGCCGTGGCCGCTTACTTCCCCATATCGCTTTATCCCTTCCTTCTTCCTGTTAGCTGATCAGGCTAATTTAAGCTTGCGATTATTTTCCGAGATTTCCGCTTATCGCGTGATTAGAGCCTGACCGAATATCATTCATTAAAAGTTCGTCACGTGCTTCGATGTCAAACACGTAATTATAAAAATATTCGCTGACTGCTCAAACTAAAGTCTCGAGAATTTTTAAATTATTTCGATAAAAAAATCATTTCATAAGCAAGAATTAATTATTTATAAATAATATATTAATAATAAAATACACTTTTAATGAATTCTGCATTTAATACTATTTCAAAACAATATCTGTTATATATTAGCGTAAATAATTATAAGGGTAAGATGGCAAAAAATTGAATAGTTTATGAGATTTTGAAAAATTATCTTGAAATGAAATTGAAATTCAAGACTTTTCTCTGTCTCAAAATCCTCTCTTTCTCTCTCTCTCTTTATAAATTTTGTCTGAAATATTTTGTGACGTCAAATTTAGAAAGTATACAGCTGTTGCCATTAAAATTTATATGCACCTTGTACATGAATAAAATTATCTCACCCGATTTATATCGTTTTCACGATATAATATTGGGTACATATCTCTTGACCAGGTTTGAATTGTGCCATAAATAGATAGGCAAACTTTCTGCGTTTCAATATAAAATAATGATCGCTAAAAATGGTCAGATATCCTCTAATTCGCGAGCCGAACCGCGTAAAGGTGGCTGATAACGAGGTCCGTCTGTCACACAGCTCAAATAAATCCTATTAAACCTGGTTAGCAGTCAGATGGTCGGTAGAGACGCGCGATTCGCGTGAAACGCGGACGACGCGTCTGTTTGCTCTTCCTATTTTCGTAGTCGTTTGGTATATAAAGAGTCTGTCCTCGGGCATTGCCAAAAGATTTGGCAACGGTAGTCGTGCTTTTTGGCGCCGCGCACGGCGCCGTACGTAGGGGTGAACCGGACACAGTGCTACGATGCGACATCCAGAACACGGTGTGGATATGCGATTTGGTTCCGTCGGCCATAGACATTCGTCGTTGTGACATGTTCGTTTTATGCCGCGTTGACGTCGATTTTCGCATTCTTGTCCGGACACCGTAGGTGCCGTAGGTGGGGTGTCTTAAGATAGACTTCTCGTCCTCGCTTCATCGCACGCATCTTCGAGCCACGAAACAAACGCGCGTGTAGACGTAGATCTAGACGTGAACAGGGTCCTTTCTCGATTATTTACAGAAGAGAACATTGTTTTTCAAAAGAATTTTTTTTTTTTTTTTTTTTTTTTTTGTGATACTCGATAACTCTTTGTAATTTGATTCTGATCATCGGTGATGCGTTCCGTATATGATTGCATCGATTAAAGAAATTGGCACGTGTCGAGTATTGCTTTAGAAGTGAACTTCAAATGGTAACATTAACGAATGATTACTTTTGCACGTGGTACAAGTGATGCTTATACTTCTACAAAGATTTAATAGTGTGTTTGCGCGTGTTTATCAAGAATATATATTCCAAGGGTGAAGAAGAGCTTTTATGGAAACGAGAATGGGAAACACTAATAGTTCTCATGACGTAGAAATGAGCTCGTTGTCGGTAGTGGAAGACGATCGTCTCCACATTGGGGTGAAGATATTATATGAATATATGTGTGTGTGTGTGTGTTTGTTTGTTTATGTGTATGTATGTATGTATACTCCAAATTCGCGGTATCAAATGAATGAATTTACTTTACTATATGCAATGTTTGATAAGAGGTGTTCGCTGCTGTATCGAAAAATTTATTTAATCAAAATATTTAATTGGAATATAAACCATTTCTTTTTGATTAATCGTAATGTCAAATAAATTAATATCTTAATCGAAATTGTATCGAGGTTTTTTTAAGTTCTACTACATTCAAAAAATTTCAACATGTTCAAGACATTCGCCAATGCACATTTAATTGGACTCATTTAATTAATTCACGTGTATAAAAGCGTATGCTTTTTGCAGATGTATATTGACAATAATAATTGGCTCACATTCTCAATTTGTTCCGTTATAGAAAACGCCAATGCGCCCGATGATAGCGGAATACGAGCCAAAGACGCATGGTGTGAAAACAGAACTCTCAGATGTGATGCTTGTCAAGTAAGTCTCAAAATTCCATTAACGATATCAACACGAATGAACAGTTCAACGATAACGATTGAACGAGTTCATTATCTGCTACCACGACCAATCATCACCATTGCTTTTTTGCTAAACCCAAATGTTCAAGCAAACGTGAGTGAGAAAAAGGAGGATCATATATTGTGCATCTACATTTCCGTTAATATATGTACTATTTCATTTTCTGTGCTACATTGTATTGTATTACTCCGATTTTATTTTTTTTTTTAATTTACTTATTTTAATTTCTCTTGTTTCGTTGTCATTTCGTTTTTATCGTTAAACTATTCTAATCGTTAGTACCACACACTAATCGTGCATACCGCCTGATCGCTGACGTAGAATTCGTAGCGTAGTTGGCACCAGGGATGCTTGACAGCCGCTTATTGAATCTTGGACGAGTGCAAAGTTGTTCGTTTGTATGCATATATATATATATATATATATATATATATATATATATACGGAATCAGAGATGTCTTAACTCTTAACATATGAATTTATATGTATCGGAGCATATTCGCCGCATATATTTTTAAATATTCGCGTATCATAAGTGTTGGTTATTCGAGAAACGGTAACGCTGTCTTGAAGCAAAACAAAAAAAATATTATTAAAGTTATTATTTTATTATTATTCGTTTTTCGAATAATTAACAGTCATGGTGCACAATGTATTGATATTCTGAAATAGACACATGTACTGAATACGTTCCGATAAATGTGCAAATTCGCATGTATTAAGGCGTTTCTGATTACGTATGTATATATTTGCTTATTGTGTCATGTTCTTTCACACAGCGCGAACGAGAATTATATTTAATCTAGAACATACAAGATTTTTTTAACTCTCAAGACATAATATCATTCTGTGAAACCGGTTTAATATCTAAGTCTCTCTTAAAATTTATCTCCTGTCTTTATTTCACCTTTTTACTTTTACTCTTTAATATAAATAGATTAATAAATATAATTATTTTATTTTTGTTTTAATTTAATTTCATTTCTATTTACTATATCCTTCCAGAAAGATTAACATTAAAATTAAATTTTTTTAACGCTTTCCAGTGAGTAAAAATTAAAAAAGTTAAACGACAATCTATCATACTAATAGTTCAAACCGATATTACTGCAACAATGTCATACTATGTTTTGAAAGTTTTAAAACTAATGCCGAACTTATTAATCAATAACTAAAATGTATCAAACAATCTCGAAATAATTCTACTATTTTTACTTTGTCAATAACAAAATACAAGAAAAGTTATTTTTTAGGAATAAGCAAATAATAACTGAAGCATCGATAGCGTATCTGTAATAAAATATTATCTAAACTTGAAAAATAAACAACGAACGAATAGTTATAAGGTTTCTTTCTCTGATTATGCATAGGATGACAAAGTTAACGCATTAAAGATCATAATTATAAACTAAAAAAATTTTGTTTAAACATTATTCTTATTTTTTAATGCAAACGATCGATTTGCCTCGTAGATTTAGCGGCGTAGCAAGGAAATCTTTGGATCCTTTGCGCTCAAAACGAAACTCCTCTCTGCTGCCGTTTTACTTGTCAAAATCTATTGACGCAATAATTTTTTTTATACGTGTGAATTTTCCTGACCTTGAAGCAGTTTACGCGAATTGTTTGCGCGGTTGATTAATCTTTGACATGCCTCACATGCTTATATATTCATACATTGTTACGGGTTTCCTGTATTATCGTCAATGTATTGCGATTTACATTATTCTAATTTTGTTAAACAGAATTGTATCTGTTAATTGTTTAACAAAGACGACCGAGTTCTAATTCTATTTAATTCTCACATACGCTCTCTTCTCATTTTCCACTTATTTATGATTTTTTTCAAAGACTATCATAAAGTATCCATCAGTCATAAATTAGCCCTTAGCCAAATCTGTCAAGAGAGTGTATTGCAAACTGCTACGTATTATGTTGCTAGAACATCGGAAGCAACCTAAAATGATTTGCCATTTTAACTAATGTCGTCAGAAATGCAACAGAAAACGAGCAGATTTGCATTATGATATACTGGAAAAAATGCTATATGAATACAATAGAAGTTGCCAGCGTAAAAAGAATAGTTTAAGCATTGCACGTGTGTATGTTGGCACTCAATATTTCTAAGTTATTTATTTCAGAAAATAAAGCAACATTTTTTAAGCATAATATGATGCCGTGACGTGTTAATAGAATGTGTTGTAATTAGAAATACATAATGTATTGTAATTAGAAATCGTACCTACTGCAACTATATATATATATGTGACAACATAAAGGCGGCAGAAATGAAGTATGCACTGGCGTTTCAAATAATAATAGCAGAAACACAGTGTGGTCTATTTTGTTATGAAACAACAGCGGAAACACGACAATATCATATAAGATATGTTAAAATAATTATCTTATACTTATCTCATTTGTTCTAATTTCTCACAGGCATATAAAGTCTATAAAGTACGATTATCATGACAATAACAGACAATACTCACAATTTTTCTTGCATTTCTGCTATATCTACTATATGAGTATAGTTATACCATATCGGCAAGTCATGTTACCGAAAACTGTGCTTAATGAAAACGCAGCATATTCGAATCTACGAAATAATAATTAAATTTTCTGGTACACTATTGGAGTACACTGATAGGATTTCATTATCTAGATATATACTTACTATATAGTATAAACTATTTTTAAAGAGAGAGAGATCACACAAAATATCAAGAATAAACGAATAAATCTGTAGAGAAAAGAAATTTTGCCAAAGATTTGATATTTAATATTTTCTCGATTATTTCTCTCTCTCTCTCTCTCTCTCTCTCTCTCTCTCTCTCTCTTTCTCTCTCTCTTTCTCACATATCATATAGTGTAATAAAAGATAACTTGATAGTTTTATTTATGTATACGCTTTAGGTTTTTTATAGCGTAATGAATGTTACGTGTATGAAAATCAAACGAGCATTATATCCTTAAGAAACTGTTTAAAAAAATTAAAAAAATTATTGCGTCAGTTCAATCTCATCAATTTGCATCGTACTATATTACGTGTATCATATATGTATCTTATAATTTATATGATATCGAGTGACGCCAGTTTCTCGCGCGCAAAAAAAAAGGCAGCGGAAGGAGAATCGTTACATCTCCCTCGTCACTAATCGAGAATACTTTATATAGAGATCATGCGGTATGCAAAGCAGGATGTTCCTAGAAGATAAAGGATTTGTCTCTGTCTTTATTGTATAATATGTGCATTTATATGATTCCAGACAGTATAAACTCTCCGGGCATAGATTCGGGCTCTATGAAAGTGCTCTACAAATAATGAAAGAGAATAACAAAAAAAAAAAAAAAAGATACTATCATTGAGAAAAAGAAAAGAAAATATGACATATTATCGGATCGTTGCTTTAACACTTATTTTGATAAAAACTCACACAGCGACGATACGACGCGACGCTAACTTGGATATGACATGTAATAAGACGCGACAGACAGTTGTAAAATCCGTCGTTAAAAGCCGAGACATTGGCATTTGATTTGGTGATAGATTGTTCAACGTATGTGTAAAAAGAAAAAAAAAAAAAAAAAGAAAAACGAAAACGAAAAAAAATACTCGGCCAAAAGTGCAAAAAAGTTTGGCAAGCAAAGGAGGCTTGTTAGTCGTCGTACTGCGTCGTGATCTGCGCTTGGTCGTCGCAGTGATGCAGTGCGGTGGTTGCAGCTGCCCCTCTGTATGTATGCCTGTACCGCGACGCGTGAACTCTTCGTCACGTTGTAACACGTGATACGGACACACACAAATTCTAATCCAGAGCTTTCTCAACAGAATGTTTTGCACGACCACGAAGAGAAACTACCGCACCTAAAAAATATGGGTATCTATAATACCTATCTCTGTCTATTCTCTCTATACACACTCTTATCTTTCCTATTAATCTTATAATCCAGAGTTGGGAAGTACGTAATAGTGCGTTATACTTGTGACATGTATGCATAACTTGTTACCGTTACAAATTTCTGTCTGCAAGGGAAAAAATTATTTTTTTTATTTTTTTTTTCCCCCCCCCAAGAATTACAAATTTAACAATTATTTTTATCGTTGCTCTTCGATTCTACGTATCATGATTTTCATGCAAATAAACACGCATTAAGACACATTTAGCTTTGTAAAAATTAAAAGTTAATACATTTTTTTTATAAGATTTATCAACTTTTATTAGACTTTTATTTAAACTAAATCATATAACTCCTATAAACCTTTATATGTTTTTAATGAATTTAAGAGACTCGTAAAACAGCGTATCACGTTAGGATTTTGAAATTACATAGAGTTAAAAACGTGAAATAGACGGTTTGAACCGTATTTGTGAAAAGCCACTAAAAAATCTTTTTTTTAAATTTACAAAAAAATATTTAAATAGTGTAAATTTTTTATGTATATTATATATAACTATGTATATTATATATAACTTTGACTTGTAATAGCGTTAAAAAATGTAACGCGGAAATTGTAACCGCTCGTTATTTTTTAAGTAACGGTGACGATAACGAGTTACAATAATAAATTATTATTGAAAAATCGGCAACACGAGTTACTTTTATATAAAGTAACATTCCCAGCTCTGACCTAACTTAATCTAATCTACCTATGTATATGAACGTATACACATATTCTATTTTTGCTTCTCTCTGTTTCACACATATGTATACTCATCATAGCGTGCGATCACATATCACGCGCGCGCACATACACCCACACATGCACATACAAATTCATTATTCGCATTAATAACGCATTTCCGATTCTTACTACAAATCGGAAAGATAAGACTGAGATATATTATAGAAGATGATTGTTATAAGAATTAAATGTTGCCGAACATATATGTCCCGACATTTCTGATACTTGCCCCTGATACTTCTAGAAAATAAAAGTAAGGCAAAGCTTGCGATCCAGAAAAGGAGATGGCAGCCATTTTTAATGAATCGAAAATCGACGTTATCAAACTACATATATTTTAAATTTGACATTTACACTATTTTTCAGGGTACTCAGTTACGTAGACTTGCTGAATGATCAATAACTTATGCTTAACTGAAAAATTTGCCTTAATTGATTCATAACGAATTATAGCACATTATAGATTTAATTCTTCAGTATCGTATATATTTTTGGTACCTTTTACAGTCATACATAGGTCATTTTTATCCAGCAAGATTTTGATCATGTTAGAATACTATAAAGTATCTATAATAATTTATGAAAAGAACTTTAAATTTCTAGAAATTCGCTACATTTTTCACATGTGATGCTGCGCACGACGCGCGCAGCGATATTTCCTTTATAAATCTTTAAAATCTTCAACAAAAATTTTTTTCTTCGGAGTAAAAGGCTTTTCTTAAAACTCAACAGATTTTTTTTAATAAATGGCGTGGACACACTCATGTGTGACTTTCAAGAATTAAGAAACCTAGTAAACAGTTATATTAATGTTGTATAAGTACAATAAAACTGAATATTATAAATAATATTACGTAATTATTACCTTAATCATCGGACATTTCTCTCATTCATAAACGTAACAGTAATATATCATGTGGAAAATATGATGTGTCGGTCATAAATATTTCACAGTAAATTCTGTTATAATATAATATAAAAGTAATAAATAATATATATATATATATATAACACAAAAGTTATCTATATTTTATACAATTTAATTTCTTAATTTCTGATATAATCTCCTGATATAATTTTAAGATTTAGAATATTAAACTGGTGAATGGGAACTTGTTATTTACTATCTATTCGAAGCGCAAAATAGATTCGATGAAATTAAAGCTTAAAAATTTAATTCTTACACAAATTAAATCCTCGACATGAATGAATAAAAAATTTAATTATTTAAGTTAATTTCTGATATAATCCTAAAATTATTAGGATTATGTAAAAAATTAAGAAATTAAATTGTATATAATATAGATAACTTTTCTATTACACACATATATTATTTATTACTTTTATATTATATTATAACAGAGTTTACTGTGGAAAATTTATGACCGACACATTATATTTTCCAATGAAATCTCATTTGTGCTTGCTATCATTTGACTTTTTAGAGTCGTGCCTCTGCGATCGAGTATGAATGCAGAGAATGCAGGAATGGAAGTGGTAACATGAACCCTTGTTTACATTGTGGCTACGGAATGTACAAGTTCAGCACTTAGTATTGTTGTTGCTGTGAAGTTTTGATAATAAGATGATATCACATTTATAAAGCTTTGCTTTAGATTTTATCCAACAATTGCAATCTAAATTATCCAATTTGAATTTAATAAAATTTCGCTAAAAACAAATTGCCGATAACGATGTGTCATTCAATTAATATTTTACTAACTTTATATAAGTAATATTTATATTAAAACAATTATTTGTGTGTAACACTTCTTTTTTATTAAGAAGATGGATGCGTGTATCGGGGGAAAAAATATTAATAATATAAAACATGATAACAAAAAAAGTTAGGTAAAATATTAATAGACGAAAGTTATGTGTAATTACAATTCCATTCTTCATACATTTTCTTTGAAATATATTTTAATATTCAGTTGTGTTATATACATTACTTATATAATATTAATATGATAGTTTACTGGGATACATTTTTTTATTAACTTATCGATTTTAACAAAAATTTATTTATAAATATTCCTTTTTTCCGACTTCGTAATTTTCATGATTTTGCTGACCAAGTCGATTGAATTAATCGAATAATTCGTAGATGAAAGAAGCGATGTAGCATCCTTATAGAACACTTGTATATATACGTAATTTATATTCTATTTACGGAAATTGTTCGCTCTGATTATATATGCTGCGATATATTAACGTTACCGGTTTTCCAGATACAAGTGCGAGAAAAATGACGTGCCCATTACGGTCACAAATGGTTCGACCTTGCCACTCGTGGAGCGACCGACCGATGAAGAAGCCGATCTTTACAACCCATTTGAACATCGCAAACTTGTCCATCCTACCTCGGACCTCGACACTCTTATACATCTGCTCAAGGGAAGCCTGGGCACAGGCATACTCGCGATGCCGATGGCTTTTCGCAATGCCGGTCTTATTTTTGGACTTTTTGCCACATTTTTTATCGGTGCAGTTTGCACATACTGCGTTCACATATTGGTTAAATGCGCCCACGTCCTGTGCAGGCGGTTGCAGACACCTAGTCTCGGCTTCGCTGATGTAGCAGAGGCAGCTTTCCTAGTAGGACCCGAGCCTGTTCAAAAATACGCCAGACTTGCTAAGTAAGTGTGCGTCGTTATATTATACAAAGGATATGTAAAAACTTACAAAAAATGAGATTTTTTTATAATGTATTATATAAAAGCTAGCTTCTCCTTTCTTTTTCTCCTTCCTATCGATCTCTTATTTTTTCTTTTCTTTCTTCCTTCTTTACTATGACAGTCCCCTTTTTCTACTATTAATTTCTATGCTCTTAAATATTATTTAATATTGTTTCAGAGCGACTATTAACTCGTTCCTGGTGATTGATCTGATCGGTTGCTGTTGTGTATACATTGTTTTCATCTCAACTAACGTTAAGGAAGTCGTAGACTATTACACGGAAACAGACAAGGATCTACGGATGTACATGGCAATGCTTCTACCGCTGCTCATTATTTTTTCTCTTGTGAGAAATCTTAAATATCTCGCGCCATTTTCGATGATAGCGAACATATTAATTGCCACCGGTATGGGTATTACCTTCTATTACATCCTTCAGGATCTGCCCACCATCAGTGATGTTCCAAGTTTTTCTAGTTGGTCCCAGTTGCCCATCTTTTTTGGCACTGCTATCTTTGCCCTCGAAGGCATCGGTGTTGTGAGTAAAATAAAACAAATCTTATATTATTAAGTACTATATTATTAAGTATTATACTATTAAGTAATAACTTCTATCATATTATATTACTGATATTAGATAGGTACACAAATGATATTAAATTCATATGATGATAATTATGATATGTATGGCGATGAATATATTGTATGTTAAATGCGGGAAAACAACTTTAATTCTAATTTTTATCCATTCACATAAAAGCTAATCGTCGTATGTGTAATCTATTTCAGGTCATGCCGCTAGAGAATAATATGAAGACACCATCGCATTTCATTGGCTGCCCGGGTGTCCTCAACACTGGCATGTTTGTCGTCGTATTGCTATACAGCACTGTCGGTTTCTTCGGTTATTGGAAATATGGCGAAAACACCAAGGCCTCTATAACACTTAATCCCCCGCAGAATGAAATACTATCACAATCCGCCAAATTAATGATCGCTGTTGCAATTTTTCTTACTTACGGACTTCAGTTTTATGTGCCCATGGAAATTATCTGGAAAAATACAAAACAGTATTTCGGCTCTCGACGATTGTTGGGCGAATATTTCCTCCGTATTTTATTGGTAATCTTCACTGTTTGCGTAGCCATCGCTATTCCTAATCTGGGCCCGTTTATCTCCCTTGTCGGAGCTGTATGCCTATCCACATTGGGTCTCATGTTTCCATCGGTGATCGATCTGGTGACTGTCTGGGAACTGGAGAACGGTCTCGGCAAATGGAACTGGCGGCTGTGGAAGAATATCGCCATCATTGCCTTCGGTGTTTTGGGTTTCGTTACCGGCACATATGTCAGTATACAAGAGATTCTGGAAGGCAAATGAGGCACCAAGTTCGGCGCGAAAAGCGGTCTAATCACTCATGAATGTTGCTCGTCATCTGATACTATTTACACGATGAATACGTGCTAGACGCCTTTCGCGGACAAGGAACAGTATCCCTTTCGAGTTTTTACATTCTTCCTATAGTGTAATGACTATGACAATAATAACAAAGATGACGACAATGACGACGAAGACATGAAAGAAATTTTCACATGCTCGAACTCTCATTTATCATTATTTTAATAATAGCACCGACGAGATACTATTAAAGACCGTCAGCCCTGGGTAAATTTTTGTGATCATCAAGTGGGTCCGATGGACCCGGAGGTAATTGAAGAATGTTGACATTACCGGTTATTTGATTGAATCGAAGATAATTACACGAATTATTTAATTCATACGGTTATTTTAAATCATCCAGTTATTTTATTGTTGAAAATACCGACGCGATATCATTAGACATCGATGGTCTTATAAGATTTAGCATATTACTGGAAAAAAAACTCGCCACGCGCTGCTGTAAGTGAATCTTTGCATTGTCGATAATAAAATAGTACAATAAATGTCGATAATAAAATGTACAATAAAATGTTTATTTTGTTGTTCTTGAGGCAGTTATATAAAAGATCTATACATTTTTGATAATAAAACAATAACTGAATGAACTAAAATAACCCGCAGCGAGTTTTTTTTCCAGTCACACTAAATCTTATAAGACCACCCGTCTTTAATGATATCTCGTAGGTGATAATTGTCAGGTTCATATTATCGATGTACGCGTATCGTGTATAATTGGCGATATAAAATCAATCAAGGGAATTCGAACAATGACCATATCACATACTCTCGATAATAAATAATTATCGTCACTCTCGCGCGAATGTCATGTAAAATCATTATTATTTATAGCAGGTTAAACGTCATTGTATTAGGTTGGCGTAAAAGATGTAATATTTGTCGACTAAAGTTGAAGACAAAATTACATAATTTCAGAAGAGTAATAAATTTTATTAATTAAAATAATTACATTATTGATATGAAACGACAGAAAAGAGTATTAATATATTGTATATTTTATCTATTATACAAAGAAACTCTTCAATCCTCCTTTTCAAACTCCTTAAAAAGAATCCGGAGATTGCTATTTTTATTTATTAAAATACTTAGTAATAAAACCACAAATCTTTAGCGCCGACTTAATGCTTATAGCTATGATGTTTTACGAACAGGATCTTTAAACTAATTGTTGTGTATTTGACGAATTTTTATATTATATGTATAGTATAGCAGAATTGAATTTAAATATTTATCATGGTTCCGGTCTCCAAAAGAGAGTTCCAATTTGATCGTTAATTATAAATGCATGTTTACATATTTCCTTTGTACTATTCTTTATTTTATTTAATCATGCCATATCAGTTATATGAGCGCCCTTTTTTGCAGACATTACAACTGTGGGACGGTTTTCTAGAATAATATGATGTTTTCTAGAATTCTGAAATTAGAAATTTAAATTTCCATTATGATTGAAATGAATATTCCACTACTGCATTGTTTATTATTTTTACCGTGTTGTATATCAATAGTATGTTAAGCGAAGAGTCAATTTCCTAGTCTTCTACAAAGTTGATTCGACAATCTCGATATTTTCTATCTGCCTCTGTCATAAAAGTTCATTGCGACACGCAAATATGTATATCTAACACCTCCGCCATGAGGAATTGATTTGTAAAATACTGCGTTTTGCGACAGAATGTCGATTAAACATCACATCGATTTTCTTCAGATATTGTGTATTAGTATTTGACTTTAAAAACAATCAAATTTTTATTTACATTCTGATTATTGCTATTAAAATCAATCTATTTTACAGTATATATTGATTTATTGAAAATTATATACTTTCAACTCTAAAATAAAACAAAAAATACTTTCTTCACACACGCATACGCGCGCACATACACATTTCTCGAATTTGAAATCAATTTTTGAAATATTATTGAAAACCAATTTTCTTTCAAATAAAATCTTGTATAAAAATATTTTATTTTATTTTTAATATAAAAAATTGTATTATGTGTTTTTTTAATAAGATAAGTATTTTTCTGGTAATGCTCATTAGCAGCTAATTCCAGAAATTATGATCAGAAGAACTGGTTTCTTCGGATGTAATGATTGATCGGCGTGATTCTGCTGCAAATCGCTGCTCTGTTCCTAGTGCATGATATGCACAAAATCGTACAAAAAAAAATTATCCATAAGATTAATCCATAAAAATAATAAGTAGAAAAGTACGTAAGTGTAGTAATTTGATGCATGCTTGTTAGTATGTAAGTAAGATCGCGAAACATTATCGTGCATGCTTTCATCAGCAGGATAATGATGTTAATCGATTTTATTGTTGTGGGAACAGAGAAGAAGTTCTAAGAGACATGATTAATTCTTCGCATATTAATTTTAGAATCGGAAGTAAAAGGCGAATATTCAGATGTCATGTGTTTATTATCATTATATTATTTATCAGCAAAGAGAAGAATAACAAAACTTGTCCAAATTTATCAAAAATGCCAGAAATAAAAAGTTAAAATACTAAAACATATTAACAAAAATAAAATTCAACATAAAGATATTGATTATTTTATTAATAAACTTGTGTCTGTGTGATGCTCAATTATTGATTTATAAATGTTAAGAATAATAAATCGTTCTAAACTATAGAAACAAGAAGATTTAGGAGCCTATTTTGTAACATTTAATGATGTTATTACGTGTCATTGCGCAGCTAAAATGTATTGGAAAATAACTGCGCGATGATACCTAACGACATCGTTAAAAGTTACAGAATAGGCCCCTTAAACTTTGATTTTCTATAGAGATTTCCAATGCACTTTTCGTCTCAATCTCTTCAAAACTTTTTCTTAAAGAGTATTAAAAGCTTGAATTATTTCTTTAGATCTATTTGACATTGTTACAATCCTTAAATCTTTATATAGCGATTTTAACATATACATGGAATCATATATCTAATGTGTAATATATCTTTTTTATATTAACATACAAAAACTCAGATTTTAAACTGATAAATGAATATACATTCGATCTTTCAGCAATTCATAAAAATGTTTAAGATGACAAATAATTGAAGTACGATAAAAACTGCTAATTATATCTGAAATAAATGAAACTGTTTTGTGACCGGACTATCTTTTAAAATTATCCTCATCTAGCCAAAACCTTTCTTCGTTTTGTTTTAATTTTACAGGAAAAGAATTATTTGCGTAACCGGGTCGACATCTTAGTCTCTCGTAACGATGTATTATTTTTATTTCGTTTTGAGGATGGCGATAAGTTATCGCTATCATCCTCTGCAGTCTTCGTATTTTTTTTTTGTACATATCCTTTTCTTTTACCTAAAAGAAAACAAAATAAATTCATACTGTTCATTATTTCATTATTTTCAACTGCATGTAACAATTGCTAAGTTATTTATAAAAAAATTACAGTTGCTAAAAATAATCGAAAGATCGTACATAGTCGAAATGAACTATAAACTCGAGATATTATAATTTCAATAATATTTGATTCAATTCGTTATATGCGATTAATTATTTTTATCTATTATTTATTATAATATAAATATATAAAAAAACTTTTTATTATATATTAATAAATAGATAAAAAAAATTTTTTATTATATATTAATAAATATAATAAATATATACAAATAAATACCATGCTTTGCAGGCGTGCTAGTATTTGAGATACTTTTATCACTGACATCATTATCATTATTTTTTGCGACTGATCTTGCATGAAAGATCTTTTCACTGGTCAATCTTTTTTTGTTATTTCCCGCTAAGAAAATTAGATATAAAATATCTATACATCTGTATATTTCTAGTTTTGAATATAAGAAATTAATAAAATCGGCTTTAATCACTCACATTTTACAATAGGTGGATCGTCTACATCTTCCTCGGAATCATCGGAACTATCTTCGTCATCGGTTTCATCATTCTTGTTCTTATATCTACTTCGACGAATACTTTTTCTATTTTTTGGCATGATAGACGGTGGTGGCATCAGACGGTTGTCTATTACTTCCGAGTTTTCTGTTGTTTCCATCTCTAAAAGTTCTTGTATTTTTTCTTCTAGCTCTGTGCAAGCGGCATTAGCGTCCGCTTTTTTCTTTGTCTGCTCAATGATATTTTGTAATGCTGTTAATACTGGTTTATAATGAATTTTTTCTTTCAATAGCGGTAAACTTTCGATAAGACGCCGTATACCTTTAAAAAAAGAGAAAGAAAATAAAGTTAATTGCTTCCAATATAAATTATACTATTAGACAATTACTCGACTTACTCTTTCCACTAAATTGTAAGAGTGAAAGGCAGTAGGAAAGATCACGCCACTGTCTTTCTGTGGTAGCTAACTTAAATCTAGCGCAAATTTTATCGATTATGGTATCAATTTGTCTTTCTTTCTGCATTAGGCCGAGAATGTATCTGCAAATTATAACGTCAATGAAGCGCCTATAATTTTTGCTGCTGAACATACTGAGCTACAATATTTACCTGATGGTTTCCTGAAATCGTTTTTCGTCGAGATTCAATTGAGGATCTGCCAAGCGCGACAATATATCGGGCACTATATTATACAGAGCGTTGCCTTTCTGGGCAAGTTGATTGAAGAATGCCTTTGTGTCTTGCTGTATTTGTTTATCCTCATCAATAATGCAAAGGGCTAATTCTGAAACCTGTCCTTTCACTCGGATCATCTCTCTCATTATCAGATTCGATAACATACGAACGCATGTTCTACGCACGTTTACATCCTCATCTCGGAGTCTACAAACATAGATATTATTCAGTACATTGTAATTCCGCCAATTTTATTTTTTTATAAAAGAAATATACGTGCGCGTATGCGCGCATGTGTAATTCATAACTTACAATGCATATTTATTTAAATACTACAAAATATATAATCAGTCTTATTCAATTAATATTAATCAATATTCAAAAAATGGAATATTGACCTTTGAAGGCCGATGAGTGAGAACCAATTTACCTGCCATAGATGTGCTTCGACCATGGTTCCACTTGATTGGGAAATCTAGTAGCAAGATCGCCCATTCCGATCAGCATGTTCGATCTTATTCCAGGATATGGCGATCGTTCCAATATGGTGACCAAAAGTTGTAGGGATTGCTCGCAAAATATGGAACTTACTGTCATCATTTTGCTCAACGCGAGCGAACTTGCGGCTTGTAGATTCTCGCTATTATATTTGTCGGGATAGGTACATACATCCAATACCAATGGACTGTAATAATTATATTCATATAAGTTGCATGTCTCTATTATCCGAGTAGAGACTATCATTCTTGCGCGATTATTACTATCCGAATACATACACAAATTTCGCAAGCAAGCCATTTCCAGTGACAATCTCGTTTTCAAGCACACTGTTTACGAATTCCGCTTCGGCGTCATCTATTGCACCTTCTAAAGCTTCCTCGCCGTTATCTTCGGTTATCGTAGAAACCGAGTTTTTATTTCGTCGCGCACTTGATGAGACCGACACATTTGTCGATTTAGATCTAATATCCGGTGTTGCAAACTCAACTCTTGACTGTTTCTTGCTCTTACATATTTTACGCACTGCATCTCTACGCTTGAGTTCCTTGTAAACGGACATGTCCAGATGAATCATTTGCCTGATGGCAATATGTCCAATTATATAAAGCAATTTGGAGAGTATAGTGCATGACACACTTGGTGCTTCATTCGTTTCCTTATTAGTGAATTGACCCTTCTCAGTGATGTCCAATAACAATTTTTTTATCAATTTATCAGGTTGATTTGCCAACTATAATTTAAAATAAAACTCTCAGCACAATATCCCAAATGTATTTAATTAACACATAACACTTACGTGATATAAAACGTTAATTGCATCCGTCGCAAAAGAAATATAAGCATTCTCATCCGCATCGATAAAAGTATCTATCAATAATATCAGGATTTGTTGGAACATATCGTGATTGTTGAAATATCTATATAATGAGAATAAATCTTTTTTTATCGTAAACTCTAAGAAACTTCGAATTATTTTCCAATCACTTTCAACAAACGTTTACCTCAAAGGCGATTTTTCGATATCCTTGCTATTTTGTTTTATCTTTAATAACATTCTGCAAGTGTCTCGTGCGAAAAGAAGATCGTCTTTCGCGCGCGGACCTAATCCTATTTCTACTAACATATTCACATTATCAATTACAATCTTAGGTTCTGCCTGAGCTATCATTGTTAATATCATTAATGCAGTTCTGCTGTGTATCGGTGAAATATCAGAATATTTCATGGAGAATTTTTCCCATAATACCTGCACATATAGCATTAATTAAAATTATTGAACTCATATTATAAGAAATTCAAAATCAAAATATTTATAACTTGTCGTCAAATTAATATATCATTTGATGACAAGTTGATTTTGAATTTTTTATAATAAGTTCTATATACATATACTCAGTATTAAATACCTGCAACAATTCGTTGTTTAATTCCCCGTTCTCATACCATATTATGATCAGTTGAGCTAAAGCCGGGCTTTGTCCAGGTTGTAATTCCGATAGCAAATTGATCAAACAATTGCTACAAGTTACAGCTATTTGACGAGCTGATTGTTTGTCATTACTGATGTCGAGATAGATGTTTTTGTAGACCACAGCCACATTATTACGCACAGACTGATCGCGATGGAACACTTGAAAAAGGGCTTCGCGAATGGAACCAGCTGAACCAGTTACTTTGAATTGAAAAGCGGTTCCTAAAAATGTGCACGATTCAACGGCGTCGCCGGCACACATGGAGAACAACAGCTTCTCCGCCATCAGTATCGCCTTTTCCAACTCAATCGCGAACTCGAGACAATTCTGCAAAAAAAATATACAATTAGACAAAGTTGAAAAGAATCGTTTTATTTATTTTTTATATCACGTACTGTTAAGTAATTTATAACACGCTTTCGCAATCTTATCTCCTCTTTTTTCTTGTTATCTTGCTCCGATTTACTTGCGTCGACCATATTCTCGTCTTCATTATCTGTGTGTGTTGTGTGTGTGATGTCAATTTTGTTCTCTGATTCTATAAAAATTTTCAGCAAAAAGGCGAATAAACACTCCTCCTTTGCTGCAATGGAAAGATCTCTCATTTCAGGGGCTTCTTCCAATATCATACAAGTCTTCCATAAGTATTTCACAGCCTTAGTGACTTTTCGGTTTAATAATAATTGTCTCACATGTTCGAAAGCATGATTTGCATCAATATTCTCTTTATTCTCTGTACCTATATTAAATAAAATCATATATAAAAGATCTTGTAATCTTGCAAATATTTTGCACGACAAAAATAAAGAAGCTGTAAAATGAATAAATACGTCAATAATACGTTACAAAGTAATATAACTAACATGGTTCATTTATACATTCCGCTTCATTTTCAAAAATTTTTTTTATTGTTGCTTTAATATCTGGTTGTAAAGTATTCCAAAGTTCGAATCTTTGCATATGACCACGTCCACTAGTACTTGCAATTTCAGCTTGCAATTCTTGCAATTTTGCTTTTTCTTTTTCTAATGAGTCAGAGAGTTCAACACGAGTCAACTACAATAGAAAAATATATAAAATCAAAAGGTCAGTTTAATAATGGAGAAAAGTGATGCATTACTTTCCGAAGTATAAATACCTTAGCGGCGAAAGGATTGCTTTGCAACATGGTATGCAACAACTGGAGAGCCTGTTTACGAACATTCGCGCTTTTATCTTCTAAACGTAATGCGATGGCGGCTAAAAGCTTCCCATATCTGGCTAATGGTACAGCTCCCTCGCAACATAAGCGTTGCCACACTTGAAGTACCTTCGATCTGACATAAGCATGGGAATCCAAAATATGATCTTCCAAATTATTTAGACATTCATCGCGTTGCTTTTTCTGTTCATCCGTGAGATCTTCGCCAGTCAACGCTTTTTGCACTACAATACCCAATACTCCAATCACGCAATTTCTCATAGTATAAAACTGTAAAAGCAAGGTTTTTCTAGTTAATTAAACTATCTCTATAACTTTAATTATATATTTAACTTAACATACCTCATATTGTTAAAATATTGTTTAATCAATAGCAAGAAAATTATGATATAAACATACCTCATTAGACAGATAATCAATGACCTCATCAAGGACAGGGATTACAAGATCAGGTTGCAAGATTGCAATGTTCTCGAGAAATGTGGATACATTGCGATTTTCCGTTTCACCAATTTCGCTCTGTCCGATTTCATTCATCACCTCTTTTATCAAACCTTTACAACCACATTCAGTGGCCATATGTACTATGCCAGTTGCTATAGGCACTGCTAGTGCATCACACAATTTCACCAACTGCAACATTGCAATGTACATGATATATATATAAATTATGTATTTTTTAAAACAGAATTTATAAATAAATTATTCAAACATATGCATACCTGAATAATTCTCACAATGCAAGTAATTCCATGATTGTATCTTTTAATCAAAGTTCCCAAAATCTATGAATAAAGATATAATATTTAAACATTAATATAATATATTAATATAAAGATTGTACATATACAACTATACAATATGGCAATACCTCAAATATAGTTTGTCTTATATGTTTTTGCTTAACATCTTTACTCTGTTCCAATATTTTATAACATATCTGTGCTAATGCCCTGTAAATATTACAGTATTATAAATTATATATATATAATATTGTAGTTTTGGAATTAATTGTGTAACTTACATAACAAATGAATTTTCAACAATCGGTGGCCTCCAAATCTTATACAATGGTATTTGCAGCCATCGATACAAAAGTTCCAGAACTTTCTGCTTAGATTGCTCCCATTCCTCTTCAATATCAGACTTTGCAGCTTTTTTAGGCTGAAAAATGATAAATTAATCTTTAATTGTATAATTTTATAACATCATAATAATACAAACAGCTCTTATACCTTTCCAATATTAACATTTGTATTTTTCATAACACGTTCATCTATATGACCAACAAACCATGAGAACAAATATGCCAACATATTGTTGATACACAAAAATGTTTTTCTGTCCTCTTCCTCTGTAATGTCATTTCCATGATCAAATATTTTTTCCAATTCATCCACAAGTATTTCCACAGCTAAAAATAATGCTTATATAAATACACTCTAGTATCAAGTAATTTATTTATTTTAATCAATTACATAAGTATATCTATTATAAAATAAAAAACACTTCTATTTATAATACACAATTTAATTTTATGAGAAATTACCTTTATGAATCCTATTAAAACCACGCAAGCAGACCACAAGTTCTACTTTACTGCCATGAACAATGATAGAGAAAAATGTGTCAAAATGATCCAAAATAAAATGCACACCATTTGCTTGCAATGCTGAACGTGTAGCTGTAACATAATTTCAACATTATAAATTATTGAATTATTGCAATAACATACTGTATTCTACTGACAATTTATTGTTATAAAGGACTTGGAAATTATTTATTATTACTGTAAGAGAGAAACTATAATTTTAACAGTAGAATTGGAAATAAGATTTATATATTGCAATTACCATCAAGAGACTGTGTTATCATTCGTAAAGGCACAATTTCTTCAACGAAATATTGTCCGGCATGAGACGTCAAAAGCTCATCCGCGACCAAAGGAATCACGAAACTTTTTACCATTTCAACGTAATTCTGAATTCAACTGTTAATGAAAATTTTATCTTCTTTGCATTGAATATCTCTTCGTAATAAATATCTTTGAAATAATAGCTCTTCACTCCTTTTATGTCACTCGAATAAAATGTTCAATTAAAAGAAATTGTTTTGACCGACCGAAGACCAACAGAAACATGCATATGAAATTCGTCTCATTTTCAAATTCATTACTACCAATCTCCCAAAAATCCACCGGAGGTTGCTTTCCAAAATTAACTCCTTGGAGTAAAGAAGCGTTTGATTATCCAATCAGAATAAAAAAATTTTTGTTTCTTTTATCCTGATTGGTCAATTGAATCGGACGAACTCCAGTGATATTAGAGACCCTGCGCGGTTACAATGAGAAACTCCGGTTTCAGGGTTACCAATACGAGAACTGAATTCTTGTTTTTCTCTAAACTCGTATCAGACTGAGAGAGAGAGAGAGAGAGAGAGAGAGAGAGAAGCATTCAAAATTGAGATTGAAATCAAAAGAAAGAAATTTTAGCTTTTTTTGTTCTTATTAGACAAATTATAATTTTGAATCTTTAATCTTCAGTTCAACTTAATCATCAGATATTGCTATCTGTAAAAATACTCATGATAATTTATTAGTTGAATAAATCTGTAACTTACAAGCAAATGCTTATTTCTTCACATTATCTAATATTTTATACTGCTCAACAAAATACAAAATATTTAAAATAAATATTTGCAAACAATTATTAAAAAATATCGAAATAATCAATAAATTTATAGAAATACATGTCTTAATGCAATTCAGTTACCTGAAGTTTTTGTACTCAATATTTTTTATATGACTTGAAATTTGTGTAAAATATAGTAAATCTTTTTAAAATATAATTTATATAAAATTTGCTTTATACAAATTTAAAAGAATCTTAAATCATATATATAAGTTCAATAATATATATAAATTAATATTATACAATTATATATAATGCATTGATTTCATATCCATTTTTGTTTTAGACTTTGCTACTCATATGAATTTAGATATTTTTTTATGTATGTATACTTTCTTGTAGGATCTTTTATTTTTTTTATATGTGAATTTTTTTAAAGGATTTGAATAATGTAGGTATTACATTTTACATAGGCATAATTACACTTATTTCTTTGTTAAAGATGTATTAACACATATGTAAAAAAATAATTATTATATAGGTATATCAAGTATTAAAAAAATTAATTATGTAGTGTATTAATTATTATATATAAAACATAAAAATATAATTTTAAAAAGAGCAAAGTTTTTAACTACTATTTTTAGTGTCTATTTCTCTTTCCTTTTCATTTATATAAACATGATAAATACACGATTTTATATAAATTATATTACACCTATGTACTATTCTTTCATGTGCAACTGATCATAATTATTTATTTGTACAAGTTACACTGTCAGAGTATGTGCAAATATAAAATCTATAGTTTTAAAGTACTTCCATATAATCTATATCTGCTCCAATATCAAGAAAATCATCAGCATAATCTTGAACATGTCTCTGTGTCAATGGATGTTCAGAATGATCTGGATCATCCGTTACAGGGCTAGGTGGTGGATTTGACACTGTGCGATCGGAATCTAATGGCATTCTATCCATGCCTTCACCACGTCGTAATCTTGCTTGCTCTGCAATTTGTCTCGTACAGAGTTCGGCCCTTGTTAATAAAGTTGGTAAATCTTTTTCGGATTTACCTACAATTTCAAAAAGAAAAATATATTTATGCATTAGTTTACCTTTTCTATACAATTTAATATTTTAATATTTACTTTTAATACATTTAATAAAACATCATTAAAATATTGTATAAAATGTTATTTACTTTCAAAGCTTTTCATTAGTTCCTGTGCTTTTTGTCTTCTGTCATTGATACCAGCTTTTTTCCTTTGCTCGCTGGTTTCTTTTTGATCATAGTAAAATATCTCTCTTATTTTTTCTTGAGGAATATGTTTGTCATTTTTTACTAACCAAAAATATACTCCACCAGCTGTTCGTCTACGAGATCCATTCATTATTAACATTCCTCCACTCTCTTCAATTTTTTTGGTTTTTTGGAAAAAATCTATAGCTTTCTCTTTACCGATTATATCCACCACTCGTCCTATAAAATATGTAAATAATATAAATACAATTTCTAATGTTTATATATAAAAAGTAAAAATAATATTTCTTACAATTTTTAAATCTTTGAGATATTACAGTATCTTTATAATATCAAATGAAAACAAAACTAATAATAAAAATCTTCTTGGATTTAAAGGAGAATAAAATTTGTATCATGTGTATGAATTCCTGAAACTCAACTTGGCAAAAATCTATTTTCTCAATTATTTATTATTTAAAACCAATTGGCATTTTGTAAGTTTTCTTAAACAAAAATTGAAATCCATATTTGTTAAACAATTTGTCACTAAAATTGAATGTAATAAAAGCAAATATACCAGGAAAAGAATAATAATATAGAAGCATTAATATAAATACTTACGTATGAGAAGGTCTTTTTTCTCACTGAGTTTAGTTGTTATATCTATAGCAATATCAGCATCTGTTGAATCCACAGTTGTAGATAAGTCTGCTACTATTCTAACAGAACCTTTTTGATTGTCAGAATCCATGGAGTATTTCCTTTTTCCTAACCTAAGTTTTACATTATGTCTGTCTGAATTTGTTCTCTTGTTAGTTAATCTCCGTTCAATATCTTCTTCATCACCAGAACTATTATTATTACAAGATTCTCTGCCATTATGTGCATATCGCAAAGTAAAGTTATAACTTTCAACGCTACGTTCTTGATACAATTTCTTTGTAACACCAAATGATATTAAGTCCTCAGTCAAAGATTCTTCCTGCATTTGTTTACACCATACTTTATATCTATCATTTTTAGTTGTACAATCCTTTGATAAGTTATGCTTTTTTAATTTAAGTTTAGGTCTTTTAATGTTAGTATGTGTGGAATCTGAATCAGAATCACTTTCAGAATCTGCAGAATTATCAGAATCATCATTGTATCGCATGTTTGTACATACATCTGTGACAGGTGCTACATAAGGTCTTTGCAAAACATTATATGTTCCAAAGACATCGTTTGGCTATACAAAAAAAAGAAAATAATTATTAAAAAACATATTCTTATAAACTTGATATAATGACATCCTGCATTGCAATATACATTCCTAAACTATATAATAAAATTAGATTGTAACAGAAAAATAGATAAAGAAATTATATTTTGTGCAATTAAACTTAAATCGTTAATTAAGAAAATAAGATTCATCTATTGCATAGTGAGCTTATATAATAGGTTAGATTTTTATGAAGCGAAAATTTTTCAATGACTGACCTCGTCATCAACGATTTCACCATCTTCCAATTCCAATGGTTCTGCTTCCATGTTTCTTATTAAAAATTATTTATTTATTCTTTTGTATAAAGAGAAATATGAAAGAGATGTTTTACAAAATCAATACTTTCAATCAGTATCATAAAACAAGTACACACATACACACACACACACACGCACACTTTTTTTCTCACAAACAATGATGCTCAATCAGTCTCAATATTTAGCAATGTGCAGTATTTATTTTTTCTCTGTTTAATTTCTCTGATATGAATATGAGAAATTTTTGCCACTAACAATCTATCTTTCATGAACAGCGTTAAACATAGAGCTAACCTAGAGATGCCCTCCCCGTACATTCTTTCTTTCTTTATGGAGTCTGTTCTTTGCAGCTGAACTGGTTGCACTGGTTCAGAGTTTATCTTTTTCTGTCCCCATTGGAAGGAGAAGGATGGGCTCTGAACTGGTGCAGCCAGTAAAGAACAGACCTATGGTATTCGCGCATAAACATATCAAATGCATAGACGGAACAGCGTCTGCTAGAGTTTGCGCTGTTTGCGCATGCGTGAGATTTGTCCCTCCAATTCGCAACAATGGTTCCGAACCGCGCCGCGAATGCCTGATATCCAAGGCACATCAAAATTGTTGAAACAGAGTTTACTGATTATAAATTATATGAATGATATCTTTTGAAATCTATTTTTTTATGTTGTTTGTATCGAAACGAAACAATGCCGAAAGTAAATACGATACTTAATTATTTCACGTCTCCAAAAAATGTCAAAAAGCCGGAGGCGAAGAAAGAGCAAGTAGAAAATCCGCTAACACCAAAGACAGAACAAAGGAAAAAAGGTTTGTCTCGAAGATTTCGGAAAATGCATTATGAAACACGTGTTTAACATGTGTGTATCGAGATAAAATAAATTATCGCTTTGTTTATCGTTTTTTCAGTATTATGCATGTAAAATAGCAATTCATGTAATTTAGGTATAAAATTCATTTACATATGATTGTAGTCATAGCTTTTGATTTATCTTAAATATTTATTAAGATTTTATATTATGGAGCACAAATCATAATTGCATAAGCTGTATATAATTTATAAGTTATTATTGTTATAATTCTTATGATTATTATAAATATATTATATTATGGTTATATTCACAGAGCTTACTGGAAATAATGAGAAAGAAAATCAAAATACTAATGATAAAAAAAGATTACATAAAAAGAATGATGATAAGGAAGAAAATGAGCCTATAAGAATTAAAAGAAGACGCCTAATTATTCCTGATGATGATTCTGATGAAGACACTGAAAATGAATTCAAGCTAGGTTTGTAAATTATATAAATAATAATAGTCTTGAATTAATAATTATCTTAAATTAAAAAAGTATTCAAAAAAGTATTCAATTATATATATATATATATATATATATATATATATATATATATATATATAATATTTACCATTATAGATTCCAAATGTAAAGAATCTGAGTCAATTTTGGAAAAAGACATAGAGCATGAATCTTCAACAGAAACGGAAGAAGATACACCAAAAGTAAGAATAATTAAAATAAATATATTTCAAGCGTCTCTAAATATTAATACTGTTACAAGAAAAATTATATTTAATATTCTATTTACTTTTTGTTTAAGGAAAAAAAAAGGACATCCAACAGTGTTAAATCCAAGCCAGAACAAGCAAATTATTCATCTAATAAAGCAGTGAGTATATAATTAATTGCAAATCTTATACTTTTACATTTAATTTTTATCCCTATGATTAATGTATATTTGTGATTCTTATAACTTATATTTAACGATATATTTGATAATTTAGGATAAAAAAGAATTGAAACAGTCTGCACAAATTCAAAGTCAGACTGTGAATAATGGACCTGTTGCTGCACATGTTTGGCCTCACTTGAAATTAGATTTTCTGCAACCAGACAAAATAAGGGATATACAGAGGAGAACATTAAAGGATCCAAATTATGATCCTAGAACACTTTATGTACCAATCGATTTCTTAAACAATCAAACTCCTGTAAGGATCTTATCATTAAGTGCTATTTACCATGTATCAACATTGACAATCATCTTCAAATTTGTTTAGGCAATGAGGCAGTGGTGGGAGTTAAAAAGTAAGCATTTTAACTGTGTACTTTTCTTCAAAGTTGGCAAATTCTACGAGTTGTACCATATGGATGCAGTTATCAGTGTTAATGAGCTTAGCCTCACATATATGCGAGTAAGTCTACTTATTAGGAATGTCAAAGTTATTCTCGATAAATCCATTTTGTGACTTATTATTTATTATTAAAGGGTGAATTCGCACACTCTGGATTTCCCGAAATCGGTTATGGTCGTTATTCGGCAAGCCTCATAGAAAGAGGTTACAAAGTTGCACGAGTCGAGCAAACAGAAAACCCAGAGATGATGGCAGCGCGCTGCAGTAAAAGTATGAAATCTGACAAAACGATACATTTTATGACATGTAGAAGCATATGTATTTAAATTATAATTGTGCAGGCTGTTTTTCATACATTGTGTTCACTAATTACATAACGTTATTAAATGAAAATTGAGTCAAAAAGTCCGCTTTTTTTCGCAATGTTTATGCAAAGAAGAATTAAAAATACAAGATTATTTCTCTCTCTCTTTGAGCATCAAGACTATATATTTCATGTATGATTTTCTCAAGAATGGCAATAATTAAAAATAGATGTTATTTAAAAATTATTTGTTATTTAAAAAAAAATAATTTAGGATTTTTCAATTTGTTTTTTATTAAAACATAGCACTACCTAATTAGTGAGCGTGAATTATATAAAACATCTCATATAAATGATGAATATTTATGTCTTTTTCTTTTGCAGTGACTAAGTCAACAAAATTCGATAAAGTTGTAAAGCGAGAAATTTGTCAAATCAGTACAAGAGGCACTAGAGTGTACACTCCATTAGATGTGGAAGCATCTACACCAAACTCCAATTATCTGTTATCTTTAATAGAAAGATGCGATCCTGGTCAGACAACCAACTCCTTCGGAATATGCTTTATAGACACAACAATAGGCGAATTTAATCTCAGTCAATTTGACGATGATTATTGTAATTCCAGATTATTGACTCTGCTGGCTCATCATCCACCAGTGCATGTATGATACACAATCACAAATTAAATTATTGTTAATCATATTGTTACAAGTGGTGACTTCTATTCCCAGGTAATATACGAACGCGGTAATTTATCGCGAAAAACTTTGCAGCTTATAAATAACACTCTACCAGCAGCGCTAAAAGAATCGCTACAACGCGAAGCACAATTCTGGTCTGCTACAACTACATTAAAAGTTGGTATAGATAAAAGATAATGCTTATTGTTAGTATGTAAATGTAATATATTAGTATATTTTTTGTGTGTATATATACATAGTATTTATTATATAATATTTTTTTCTCTCTTTTTTTTTAAGAATCTTCATGAAGGCGATTATTTCAAGAAGGGGAAAGATTGCAACTTTGCATGGCCTGAAGGTTTAAAATCATATCTTAATGAAGGTATTTATATATCATAATCATAATTGGAAAATTTTTACATATTTTATATATTTATTATACGTAATATTTGATTATCTTATTATTATATATCAGGAGATAGCTTGGGTTTAACACCAGCCAATAATAAAGAATTAGCAGTACATGCATTAGGAGGATGTGTGTACTTATTGAAAGAATTTCTGCTCGAACAGCAACTATTGGCACAAGGTTGCTTTAATACTTACATTCCACCGGATTTCTCAGCTGCAAACAATCGCGCAAGTCTCAATTATATAAATACCATGGTGATAGATGCTGTTACAATAAAAAATTTAAAGCTTTTTGGAGAGAATTCACTCAATAGTGTTTTGGATCATTGTTGTACTGCATTTGGCAAAAGGTAAACCTTATGTGCTATCTTTTTATCTTAATTCTATACACTGACAAAATATATATTTTTTGTAGATTGTTGCATGAATGGATCTGTAGGCCATCTTGTCGTAAAGACATTATAATGAAACGTCAGGAAGCTGTGCAGGAATTGGTAGATCGAATAGACATGATACAATCAGCTCGCGCAATTTTGTCAACTCTGCCAGATCTTGAAAGATTATTAAGCAAGTAAGTTACAAAAAATTTTACTTAGAATGACAAATTTTAGAAATTATAGGATGTACAAAAAGTGCTGGAACCTTTATGATCGTACGCGCGCGTATTTGTGTGTATGTATAAAATATCTCATAAAATATTCAATTTTTGATGATTTTATCTTAATACTTTTATATAGAATGGCAAAGAAAAGTGAATTTGTATAAGAAAAAACAATTTTCATTAAGAAAACAATGCTTGTTTCTGCTAAGAGTTTAGCAGCATATGTCTTATATAATATGAAGTCTCAGTAAATTTCTTAAAACACTACAAAAAGATTTGTTTCCATCTTTAATAATTATTTAGAAAACGTTTTGTAACAATTTATATAAAACACTTTATATATATATATCTTTTGTTTTAACAGAATACATGCTCAAGGAAATGCAGCTAGAATGAAAAATCATCCTGATGGCAGAGCAATAATGTTTGAAGGCCCAACATATTCAAAGAGAATAATTGTAGAGTTTACCATGACACTCGCTAAATTCGAAGAAGTTTTGAAATTTATTGAGCTATTTAATGGTATGCTTATTTTATTTTAACAAATTTTATATATGGTGATTCCATGATTGTTCTTTATAGATTTTAAAAGTAACCTGATAAGCCACTGTACTCAATATGAACCAGATGGTGATTTCCCTCATTTAAGGAAAATATTAGATTATTTTAAGGTAACGCTTTTATTTTCATTAATCCCTCTGATTATTTATTTCTTTTTTACTTAATGTACCTATTTCAGAGCGCATTTGATCATGAAGAAGCCAAAAAGCAAGGTTGCATTGTTCCTAAAAAAGGAGTAGATGTCGAATATGATTTAGTCTTGGATGAACTTGCAAAGAACAAAAAAGATATAGACAAATATTTAGAAAAACAAAAACGGCATTTTGATGCAAACATAACATTTTTTGGAACAGATAAGAAACGTTATCAAATCGAGATTCCTGAGTCGCGAGTTAAGAAAGTTGGTCCCGGGTATGAACTACAGTCACAAAGAAAAGGTTTTAAACGTTATTATACTGTCGAGGCAAAGGTAATTTTTTTTTTTTTTTTTTTTTTTTTTTGCAGTGGTAGTAAAATATGTTTAACATTATACACAATTAATTTTGATCATTGCAGGAACTTTTAGCAAGACAGATAAATACAGAAGAACATAGAGATAAAGTACTAAAGGATCTTAACAGGAGAATATTTGCACAGTTTAGTGAAAAGTATGATATGTGGCATGTAGCCATTTACAAAATAGCGATCATGGACGTGCTCATTTCTCTCGCGGATTACGCTCGAAACGGCGATATGTGTATACCGAAGATTCATGACGGATTAAATGGTGAGGTAATGAAATCGTTCAATATTGCTTATTAATATTATTCATTCATCGAAAGAATATGGCAGCGAACATAATTCTTACAGATCTTTATCAAGATAAAAGATGGAAAACATCCTTGTATTGTATCTGATAACTTTATTCCCAATGATACTTTATTGGCATGTGATGATGCTGCCTCCTTTATGATTCTGACAGGACCGAATATGGGAGGCAAGTCAACTCTCATGCGTCAAGTCGGCTTAATCACAATCATGGCGCAAATAGTAAGTTCCATGAGAAAAATGTGCAAATGGAATTAGAATTATGGATTATAAAATGTGAATTTAATTTTGTTGCATTAATAGGGCAGCTATGTTCCAGCTAGTTCATGTTGCATAACATTGGTGGATCGTATTTTCACACGTTTGGGTGCCAACGATGATATTCTGACTGGTCAGAGCACATTTTTGGTTGAATTGAACGAAACTGCCACGATGTTACAACATGCTACGCCCTATTCATTAATTCTTCTCGATGAGTTGGGTAAGGATAATCTTACTATAACTAAATGATTATCGCTTTATTCATTTCTCTCTTTAAATATGAAACTGATAGAAACTTTTCCTTAAATTGATAAAAAATATTTTCTTATTTTAGGACGTGGCACGTCAACCTATGACGGCACGGCAATAGCGGCTTCGGTTGTCGATACATTGACTAAGTTAAAATGTCGCACATTATTCTCGACTCATTATCATTCTTTAGTTGAGGATTACAAAACCAATAAAGAGGTTACATTAGCCCATATGGTGAGAAAATCTTATAGTTACAATAATATAAATCTTTTATTCAAAAGTATATATATTGATTTATGTATTGTTAATGTGTTACATCTACTTATTTATCTCAATGTATTAGAAATTTTATAAAATGTTCTTCAATAAATTCGAATTTTTTTAGGCATGCATGGTAGAAACGAGCGAAGAAGAAAACGTATCACAAGAGACAGTGACATTCTTATACAAGCTTAATGAAGGAGCTTGTCCGAAATCTTATGGATTCAATGCCGCTCGATTAGCAGGTATACCGTCTATTATCACAAAGAAAGCACATGAGATAGCCAACAAGATAGAACAAGAAACTAATGACAAACATATTTTCATTGCTCTTTGTAAAGCCAACAGTGCTCAAATGAGGAATTTTATTACTGCTCTTTAATATGCCAAATATACATTATTATTGAATAAGTACTCGTATAATCGTTTTAATGATATAATCGTAATATAAATCGTATAATAAATCATATTTATTCATGATTATTGAAAGAATAAAATAAATAATTATTTTTTGTAGCTAGATTTATAAATTATAAATATCCTTAAACGTTAGTTATTAATTCGGGAATAATATAGAAAAATAGGCATTACACTGTTCCAGGGAGAAACAAAGCAAACTAATTTGCTTATAAAATTTTATTCATCATTGTCAGAGTATAAAAAGACTACTTTTATGATAAATATATATTGTGTGTGTTATAACTTAATTTTACTCACATCAAACCACTGCGTAAAAATTTGCATAGAAAAAAAAACTAAACGTGCACGACTTTGCTATAAAATAAATACATTCAATTCATGTACTACACCCGCTATACTATCGTAAAAAAGCGAAATGATGACGAAAATATATTATAAAATATTATTATAAAATACATGATGTAAGAGTGGGAAACAAAGTATCGTCTCTAAACGCGCGCGCTTCATATAAATTATGCGATGACGATATTCCCTTTTTGATTTTCGTAAAATTTCTGATTGTGTGATACAGTTAAAAGTATGTTTATATTATTAAACAGAATCGGTATCAAAAATCGCGAGAAAAAATGAGGTGATATCTCTTCGTTGACCGTGTTCTTTCCGATATTAATAAATAGTTGATCAAGAAGGCACGAAGATAAAAAAGCACTTGATTTATTTAATGGGTTATACATAGTATAGCTTTATTTTTGGAAATAACACATGCCTACTTCTAATGTATAACTCCGACGTTTCCACAATCCTAATTTCATCATAAAACATTGCTGTTTTTTGTCCATTCCTCTGATTTATTTACGGGATTTATTTTTTTGTAACATTGCCACTAATCAATATAATACTCCATTCAAAATGTTCATTATCTTGCTAATTATTTTTACATGTAGACACATTTCAATATATCTTTTCTCGATATTTGGCAGAAGAAATTTTGAATGGTACAACGATCTTTTTCTTTCCTCACTCCTAATCAATGCCGTACTATATTGTGATAATCGCGATATTATAATTCTACGATCTTGGTACTGTTCTGTATATGTATATGTGAATATCATTGCCCTTCATTTCAAGGTGACAACGAATTCTCGTACATTAGACATGTGATTCTCTAAAATTTTATATGATTGAGACACAATATGCAACATTGGAAACGAGCAAGATACTGCGATACCTGATACGGCAGTCGTATTTCATGATAAGATGAGATTTCGAATCGAATAGAAAATATAAATAAAACAAATAAGCACTTTGATAAATATGAGTAATGTCTCATAAAACAAATAATTGAAATAATTTGTACAATATTTTCTTGCTTTTTGCTTTAATTTTAAAATAAACGTTTTTGTTTTCACTTCTCTCATCATGAACATTTATTCTTTTCTATTTATTTATAATGACTCATTATATATAAGCTGTTAATGAGGGAATTGCGCTTCCTAGCAAAATGATTTACAACTCGTGAATCGTTCATCGACCGACGCAACATTTCAGTCACGAAAAAATATACTTTACGCGCAATGATCGCTTTAACTACCTCTATACAGTTACGCGATAAAACTTGTACTAGAGTTGCTAATTGAAGGACCGGTAATTCACGCTCGAGAGAAACCCAGGACCGGTTTATGCTCATGTTTTCTACATGTTATTTCGTTTACGGCAAAAAAGATTATAAAAATTCCACTTAAATACTTAAAAACTATTATTAATTGTCAGTTAAATATTTTATAATTTATCTTTTTTAAAATATAGAATTCGCGCGTTACACATGACTGAAATCTAGGATTTAAAAATCCAAAATTAAATATGATAAAGATTTTTGATCGAATTGCGTCGTTGAAAGAATTTTGCTCGTTTCTGCGTTGCAGATATTCGGAGAATTGATGATTTTATTATTATTATAATATTTTCGTCCGTCCTTATATATATATATATTAATCCTCTCGATCTTCCTAATTGTGAATATCATGTTATATTGAATATCTTCGTTTGAATACTGGAATAACTGATTATCACCATGTATTTAGGTCTGAATTAATTCAAGAATGATTATTGGCGGAAATAGTTATCCAAAAATCAAAAGGCCTATAAATGTTATTATTGCTCCTCTCTATGCATTTCTTTGAATAGTACAAAGCAAAATGATGTCAATCTACTAAAACCCACTATTTATTTCGTCTGTCTTACAATTCTCTCTTTTTTGGATTCTAGAAAAAATATAGAAAAGTATACCCATTGCTATAAAGATATACGATATATAAATAGACTTCTATTTCGGGACGTTTTACGGACAACAATTCGAAGATCTTATAAGAGATAGTGGGCTTTAATGAGTTAAGAATAACAGAGCTGAAAGAATTAATCAGAACATCTCAGAATATCTCGGGAAAGGAAAGAAAGCGACTGATGATGACTTTGCCCTTTACCAGAGTCCAGATGAATAGCCACCAGGTGGGATGCGGGTACGCGGCTTTGCTGCCGCTGGCGACGTATCATTCGACTTTTCGCCACTACTGCTGGAATTCGAGCTAGCAATTCCGTTCTGCATGGCTGGTCCGTTTTTCTGCGTCTCAGACGTATAGCCAGTTCCAGTTACCGGATTGCCATCTGCGAAAAGGATTGCTTTCGTTAGTCGAATTGCTGGGAATAAAATCTGATTGCCAATTCTAAAATTCAAATTATTCATCAATCTTCTAATATCCCACGATCGATAGATTGTGTTAGAACTGTTGAAAGCAAATTATAAAAATTTTCATTGTCAGTTATAAGTAAAATTTTTGAATCTGTTATAAATAAGTCATATTCTCTTAAGTTTCAAACGAACCTTAAAACCTTATTTGCCAAAAACGGATATCTGATAACGATAAGTCATGCACAAATAAATCACACGCATTCAATACTGAAAAATAAAATAATCATTCTTAAATTGATTCAGACCTTAATATACACACATATGTGTATTTTATCATATGTAAATTTAGATATTTTAAAGTTGAATCTTGAGAAAATTTATATTGTTCAGTTTTTCATATTATATACTTTAATTTCAAATTTCAAATTTAATTTAAATTACAGAAATATTTTTATTATGTACACATTATTACGTGCTATCTTCAAATTCATATATTATTACTTATAATTCAACACTAAAAGATATGTTTAAACTTGCAACTGATACATCTTCAAATGTCATTCCTTGATTTATTTTCTTAAATATGATGATATTACTTAAGAGTCCATTTTGAGGGAAATGGATACAAGTAGCTTTAATCTTGCAGGCAATTAAGCACACAATTCAAACAATCGTAAATCTATCAAATAGCAAACAGAATTAACATGTATCGCTTGCAAATTAAATTAACATCTGAAATAAGATACAAAAAGACAACAATATGTATTATTTGATGAAAATCAAACGCAAACACAAAAAGAGCTCGCAGAACAACTTGGAGTGGACTCGAGAAGCTATTACTTTTTGTTTAAAACAAATGGGAAAAATACAAAGAAAAAGCAAATGAATTCTGCATGTACTTAGTATCGACGAAAAAAAAAACGCTACGATATAGCTATATTTTCGTTATCAAGATTCAAAGAAAAGATTTTTTTTTTGTATTAAATTAATACGGAAAAGTAGATCCGCTATGACAAATCCAAACGACAGAAATCATGAGTGATCTGCAAATAATTAGCAATTTCAACAACAAAATGAAATATTTAAACCAAAAAAAATTCTTGTGCATTTAATGCGATATAAAGGAAATTTTATATTCTGTTATACAGCTTGGCGGAACAATCACAACTGATCGCTATAAGCAACTACTCATTAATTTAATGAATTGCAGAATAAGAGGCAATATATAGGAAAAGAAACGAGGAAGATGATTCTGCTTCATGACAACGCTCGTATCGTAGACATAAAGACAACGTAGGAAGTACTTTTTAATCTTAGCTGGAAAAATTTGCCACACCCAGCGTATAGACTTGACTTCAATGGATAACATCATGGATATGTATTTCAAAACTGTCGAATAAGTGAAAAAATGTATCGACGAATTCTTCTGAAAATCTGACACGCATAACTTCGAATTTCAGTCAACTTTAATCGTAAATATTAATTAAAAAATTAAATGTAGAATTATCATATTTAACGCAAGCGAGATTTAACTTATAATTCACTATAAAATTTATATATGCATTGCTGAATCAACACTTTTATCAATTAAATATTTTAGAATACAAAATACATCTTGTTATTTGGCCATTAATGTTGAAAATATCGTTGAGAAAAGGATCAGGAAGGGACTTTCTAAAAAGAAGATAAAGGATTCAAGAGAATATCGGATAATTAGAGAACATTACCTCTACATTTTCGTGGATTGCACCTCACAGGCGTCACCTCAATTCCGTCTCCGGTGACCGGGTTGCGCGTTGGCAATCCTCCTATCGAGGGATGCGGCGACGGGAGTGCAGAGCGGACCCATGCCGTTTGCACACCATGTCAATAGCCATTTTCATCGCCACGTGCGTACATACAAAGCGACCAGAGCCATTTCACCCCATGCATCGTAACACCATCGCAAATCCATAATAGTAACCCAAACAACTTGTGTTACTACGCGGTAAATCGTACAGACGAATCGTAGATACTTACATACTAAAAATTTACATAAATCTCATAATAATTCTACGTTAGAAACAAATATTTTTATTTTAAATTTTTATATAGTTTAGATAATTTTATATATTATTATCTCAATAAACATACCTACACATATATATACACACAAAAACAAAATATATTTTAATTATCTCAGATTCTTAGATTCGTCCGTACGATAAAAATTAAATTAAAAGCAAAGTAGAAACGTCTGTGTTATGAAAAGAAATTGTCATAAAAAAAAGAAATAAATATTTATAGTAACAAAATACGAAAACTAAAATAATGATAGTATTATGAGGGAGAATTGTATATTATATACGGATTATGTAAACAGAAAAAAAAATTTTAGAACAATATTTTTATTTCGGCTGATAATGTTATGCTATCAATGATCTTTTATATAGTAATATGTCGTATCTGATGTTATCATTTTTATATTATCATTATTTGTTATCATTATTATAAAAAAACTTCTTTTGATCGTGCGTGTCTGTGTTAAACAAACCGAAAATTGTTATGAATAAAGAAAATTGTAATTGGTTCTGATAGTGCATGTCGCTCGCAGTGCAAAAATTTGTGAATGACGTCTTGCAAACGACATTAAATACTTTATCTCCTTTGCAAAATTACTTCTCAAAATTATTTTGTTCAGCGATGAATTTACAATCCATACACACAATGTACCTTCTTAATTTGCCAAATTCATTTATAGAAACAAGATTGTATGCGTATACATCGACAGGGTAATTAATTATTATATTATATTCAATATATGTATATAACATATATTTTTCTTCTTACTATACTTTGCAACAATGTCGTTTACTATACAGTTCATTGTACTATGAGTAAATCGTAGTAATGAATATAATATAAATAATAATTTAATGCAAAGCGAGATATAATATTATTTAAAGCAGAATGTATACGATACGAACTTAAGGCCTAACATAAATAATATAGTATGTCTAACTCAAAATATGTGTTTTTATTTTTGGGACAGGCTCTAGAATAATAATAATGTCGAAAAAGTTTTCTAATGATGAAAATTCTCTGTAAAAATTACCACCGTGTTTAAATCACACATTTCTTTTACGATAATGATAATTTTATTGATTTCCGCGCAATAATTCTCGATGAGGGAGAAAAAAAAACTTCTATTATTTTCGTCATATTATGAGAAATTATTTTCGAGTGACTTCGCATCTAATTATGATCAAAGAAAATGTGATGGTGTTGCGTGTCATCTAATTGAATGTCGATGTTACACACTTACGAAATCGTTTCTTTCTCCTAAAAGCTGCTTGCAAATAATTCAAGGAAAATGGCATATATTAAAAAGCTAGACAATAATATAAAGATCGTACAATAAAGTTCATGTAAAAATTCTTTAGTTATATTAATAGGTCAAAGAGCAATAGTTTGATTTGTGTAATGAAAGAATATCCGTTTCGCGTTAAACTAAAAGATCTTTGCGATTGATCTTGCAGGCATAAGATTTTATAAATAAAAAATATATATTTTATAAAACAAATTCTGATACACACTATAGCAATGTTTTTTTTTATGCCAAAGGTAGAAAAATTGTTATTAAGATGTAAAAATAGCCGACATAATTTTAACAAATGTAAATGTAAATTGTTACAGAGAGATTAGATGTTCGTAATTGTAGCAAAAAAAGATATTTTTCGTCGTGATAAGAACGTAATATTCAATACAAAGAATAAATTTTACGACAAAAACCTATGACACACATATTTCAACTTAGATCAAAGTCATTGGCCTTAATATTCGGACACGTTTTATAAAAAAAAGCGTCTGATTACGAATGCGAGAACAACTTAGAAAATCCCGGGGCGGATTAATATTTTCCATTGATAATATATATTAATTACCTTTATTTTTCCATACTAACACAACATACTTAAAAAGAAGGATATTTCGTTTCTTTTAATATTCGAAAGTGAAAAATTCATACAAAATATCATAAATTATAGTTAGCAAAAAAAAAAAAAAAAAAAATAAATAAATAAATAAGCGTGTATCACGAATTATCATTCTTTTAAATGTAATATGTAATAATTAATTTTTTATTTTATAAATGTTATTTAACTTGTAATTTTATCGAATGGCTATTTAAATACCAATAATAATGTAATATGATTTTATTGAGAGAAAGTATTAGGTTAATGCAAAAGATTTGTCGGTTTTCTATTAAGAAAGAGAAAGAGAAAGAGAAGGATATCAATAAAGTTAATGATTTCTGATTCATAAGCAAAGATGACGAATTCTGCTTGATCTTATTTATATGTATATATATTTCGATCATATTTCTAAAAAGTCTTCTTTTTCTTATATAAACAAAGTGTATTGAAATTGATAGTGCAAGCATATTAATAAAAATAATAATTATTTTAATAAAAATTACTTTGAAATTATAGGGTGTTCCGCAAAGAATCGATTTTAATGTCAACAGTGTATTTTGGAGATATTTTCCAACAAACATGTCACATACATATATGCTCTATTTTTCTTGATACATTATAGAACAACAAAGAGAGAGTTAATTATTGTTTATATAGAAGATATCGTTTTTATCAATAACACCCTGTATGTTATTTTAGTTGTTGAGAAATATGACATACCTTTTGCATCAACTTAATAGATAGATCACTTCTGTCCATCCCGGGACAATTCGCCACTACTTCTCCGTTCGTGCTTGACTTTTACCTGTGACATCGTTGAACGAATTATTGCCGTTGCTAGCAAAGCCATTAGCAATATTTGGCAATGAGTTGTTGCTGTTTATGCTCTTGGTGCTCGACGATAGCGTCGAAATCGACGATCCCCCGTTGAGGAAATTATTGTTGCCCTTGTAATTTTTTGCGTTTGGAGTGGGTGGGGCATCGGGAGGACCAAACAGACGATTGTATGAATCATTACCGGGTTTATTAGACCGCGGTGACAGGATGGCATGCGTGTTATCGTTGGCGTTGCCGAAAAGCGCCGAGCCCAGCTGGGACTGATTATGGGTCTTGACACGGCGCGGACTCGTCTCCTCTGCGCCGAAAATGTCGCTGCTACCACCGCCAGGCGGCTTCAATACCCTGGAACAATAAAAACAATACAATTAGCAAAAAAATTCAAGAATATAAGATTAAGAATTCGAGATCAAGATTAAAATTTAAAAGTAAAATTTGTACACATTCAAAAATAATATTCTCAAAAAGGTTTAGATAAATTCTGTTAATATCTACCAGTTCCTTGATATCCAATCAATAAGGCAAGGACTCTAAAAAGATTTGGTTCTAGATAGATACATTTGTAAATGTATACATTAATCGATATTTTCAGATAATGTCGCAAGTGTCGTTTTTCTTTCAAAGAAAAAAATTAACGACACACAAATGCTGACAATAGTGAAATCAGCATAGGAGAAATCGAATCAAATCAGAACCATATTTTTAATTCCATCAGCAAACTAATATGCCAACAAATTAGCAGGCGGAGACCGTAGGCGATATAAATTATGAATGTACCATATATCTGTCCTGATTTCCACTTAACAAAGTACAGTACGTGTGGCACGTGCGTGCATTGTCGCGTGCTTATGAACACAAAAAAAAAAAAAAAAAAAAAAATCAAGTAGAGAAGATTGGAACAAACCTAGTAATTAGGAATGTGAAACGCTCACGCTCCTTCCCCCTTTCCTCCCATTTTCTAGCTGTCTCACAAAAAAGAAGTTGATGGGGAGTGGTTCAATTAGAATCGCAATTTTCATTAATAAGGGAATGATGCATTCTCGATTTTTTAATTACTCGAGAAATAGCTTGCTTCGAAATAAATCGCTCTCTTATAAAATTAATAATACCCGTAACAACACATCTTCTCCAGAGGACATCCGGAGAGTATCCAGAAGATATCCAGTGGATATTAAATATCTATCTGGATAACCTCTGGATGGTTTCATGTGTGCTGTTAGGGACATACACAAAAGCTTTGAATTAATTAATAAACTATATTATTAAAAGAAAAAGACATTATTATTCGAACTGTCGTCTGAAGAGAATAACTTTGTAATTATTATTTTGCAAACAAATTTTTTTTAAATTTTTTAAGATAGAAAAATATATATTTTTATTGGTGCACTATTTTCGGTAATGTATAAAAAAATGTGTAATATATATAAGTGCTGAGTAATTATAAAAAAAAAATCGTACCGCTCTACTTATCTCAAGTTAATAAATAATAATAAGAAACCGTTAATTCTCGATCTAGGAAATGACTTTTACATTTAATTAATCATATAACTTTTATTTTGCGATGTTATGTATCATGCGTTGCACCATCATGATGATGAATGGACATTTCTACATTATTACATCTGGATTACATATTAGAAGTTAATTGAAATGTTAATAAGCGGTTAGATTTTACGAAACCTTTCTTTATGATCCGCTGCTTCATTAATGCAAAATGTATCATTATTGAACATATTTAAAAGTCTGATAAAACTATAATTTTTTCAATATTAATGTTTATTCAGAATCAATAGAATCATTGTAAATTTTTAATTATAATACTAAATTTTAAAAAATTATCTATGAAACATGACACTCAAAATTGTAAAAAAGTTATTTAATAATTTTATTGATAAAATAAAACTGAAAAGATTATGAAATAAAATATTTCTCTTGTGCCTTTGACAGATATATTGCGACAAGTGTCATGTTAAAAGAATCAAAGAATTAAAATATTCCCAAAAAATAGATCAGAATGTCACAATTTTATTTGTAGCATCATAACAAACATCGATTAATCTCGCAGGAGTTCGCCGGATGGCACGGGGCTAGTATTTCGGCGAATATCAAGGCGATGAGGTCGTACCATCAGGTACGATATCGCTTATATTTGACATCGATCTGTCACGACATAATTCGGTGCAAAAGAAAGAATAAGTAGAGAGATGATACGCGGAATAAAATAAATCGATTTACAACGATAAGCATGAACTTTAAGAAAGAAAAACCAAATTTAAAATAGTAATAATAATCGTTCATTTTCCAGTCAACTTCTATGTAGAAATCCATCTGGATAAACTGTACATAACATTGTTCGTAATCTTTTGCTACAACATAAAAAATAATTTATCGTGCCATATATGAATAAGAAAAATAAAATACAAATAAATGTCATAATATTGTTAAAAATATATTAAATTTAAGATGTTATGTATTAATAAATTAATAACGTGATATAAAAAAATGGATATTCTCTCTTTCCAATCTAATTTAGAAAAAAGCTGTTGTGTAACAAGAATTTAATTTAATATTTGAATTAACTTCAAATTAGTCAAAGAATCTTCGATGAAAAAAAAAGTATAGTGAATCTAAATCCCGCATATTTTGCAACATTTCTTGAATAAAAGTCAATGATAAGATCATTATAGTTCTTTTGATAATAGAGTCGAACAATTTGTTTTACGAAATCGACTATATTATGCGATCATTGATCCGATCGCGATCATCGATTTTGCGAAATCGCATGAATCACCATAACGTAACATCATCATTACATAAACTCACAGAATTGACAACCGATGCAGCTCGTCATTGTTCTCGCAAAATAATGTAAGTAAGTAAACACGCTAATTAGCTGTCAGCCATAAACAGATATGTGTGAATCGGCGGATACTGTCATGCTTGTATTAATGCGCCTTAATACGTTATTTTAATAATAAGTCTCGCATTCCCCAAGAAAGATCGAAAGATTACAGAGTCATTTCTATGGAGTAATTAATTTTTTTCGAATTACGCTTAGTTAATCGATCGATTAACTTAGTATGGCGCAAATAAATCTTGGGAGAATTTTCAAAAAGAAAAGAAAATTTAATAGAAGATTTTCGGACCGTCTTTAACTGTCAAAAAGATAAAAGTAAATATGTTATACAAACGATAAGATATAGTTAGAATATTGCGCATAAGAAAATACATACATAAAATATGAGTTACGATATCCAAGAACTGTCAGAAAATCCTGCGCACATCAAATGTGGTAGGTCTCCCATCGGTTCCAGCCGTTAGGACAAATACACCGGGAACGCATTGTCTGAAAGTGTTCTCCAATGTTCACACAATGAGGTGTTCATGTGCAATGAAGTGTTCAAGTGCAATGCTAAACCAAAATCAAAACGAAAATTACATAATAGTTAGAGCAATAAAAAATAAAGACAAAAAAGGAGAACGCACGAATCCACAGAGAGCCAAGAATAATTAAAAACGCAATCGTCAAATCATACAAAAATTTATTAGCAAAGAATCGCGATGTTATGTACGATATGAATATAGGGTGGATATAAAATAGAGAATGCGATAGAGAAATATATGGCGACGATCGACGCAGCTTATTATTATCTTTCAAGAAGAATTCGTCAAATAGCCTAATCACTGATTGATAATTACATATGAAAGTTTCTCTGTTTTGTTTAAACTGTCATATTCTTGACAAAACAAAAATTCTAGATCAGGGGCTTAAATTTAAAATGAAGCCATTCAAAAACTCAAGAATCAATGAGAGATTTTTTTTATCTTGGAAATATATTCATATTCGTCATTTTTGTATTATATGTCAAAACGTCTACGTACAGTTAATAATTTTTTCAAATATTTCGCATATGTCGAGCAGATTACAAAGAAACCAGTCGCGCCAGGGATCGATCCGTTTATCATTCGAAGACAAAATCGCCACTATATCAAGCTTCTATAGAAAAAAGCTTTATAACGGAAATATCTCGACGGCAGAAGAAGATACACCAATATACTTATTAAAGCCGATAAGCTAAATATCAGTCTTAATCATACGATCGAGACGATATCACATGTTCGTAATAAGTATTGCCAGATTGAATCAAATACAGATATATGTAGAAGAATGTTCACTTTATGCTTTATATTCTCTTTCTCTCTCGGCTTTTCATACATATATTTTATACATATCGTAATAAATGTCGATTTTTGTAAAATAGTTATTAATATAGAAAGCAATAATTCAAATTTCTTATCATCAAAATATATAAATAATATATATAAATAAATTCGAGTAAATAATTCGGATCAATTAGTTCGCAATAAAACTATATGTTATCTAGTCTGTGCACGAAGAATAAATGACTCTTAAATGACAATATAATAACCTGCATGAAAACTCATTTAGAATACATAAAATCATTAATTAATTCTCAGTTCAAAGTCTTTTCAGCTGATCTCGTACCTCAACAAGAAAGCCGCGATTAATTCAAGCATTCGGCACGAAGTCATTATTAATATGACGCGCGAGACGAATTTTGCAACATCTGTAATTTTTCATTGCGAAGTGAATACAAAACAGCAAGTGGTTCTACGGTACTTGGATTCTGCCAAGCATAACATAAATGAGGACAGAAACCCGTAAGATGACCGTCATCATGGTCAGACAGTTAATGCTCTTTTTACCTACTTTTTATCCCCTTTTTAGAAAACTCAAATAGAAAATTTCATCGAGTATGGACGTGAAAAATCATTGCAATTATATCTACGTAACAATTCATATCCGTTTATAAACACGGAGCAATCATATCCGTACAATAACTCGCGCTTGCGCGCGAACTAACATGTTGATTACGCGAAGATATCGATCACGATTCTAATAAACATCAATTGTATAAATCTTTCGGTCAGCAAGTCATTTATATTCGCGCAGATTTTTTCGCAAAGGTTGAATCATAGTACGTCGACATGACACAATGTACGTAGTCATTCCACATCTACAAAAAATTACTCTCATCAATTAATATCGGGGAATCTAATCAATTATGTATTATATATCTCAGCCAAAACATATAATTCTTATAAATGAAATATTAAATTTATTATTTAAATTACAAAGTTTCTCTCGAGCCTTGACGAAAAAAATGTTGCAAATTCGTTGTTAACTGTGATGTTATAATTGCAAGCTCTTAATTACACGAAATTATCATAACTCCAAAGGATTATTTTGTAATAAAAATAACATTTATCTTATCTCTAAAAATTATTAGTAGATAATTTTTAAATTAAGGAAAAAAATAAAAATATATGAAACAGAATAGTAATATGAAATGAACACTATACTCTCATATAGCGCCTCTCTATAAATGTTCATTTCTCAAAAATACGGAAAATAATATTTTCATATATGCATATGGTAAATTCAGCGTCAAACGTTCTTTAATTTATGTGCTTATAAAAAATCCAAAATTTATAAAATTACTAGCGTAAAGCGGAGATATTTTGAAAAATATCATGTTTTCGAAAAATTGAAATGAATAAGTTATAAAGAGCAATAAAGCTTTTTTTATTTCAGAATTTCGCCGATATTTGTAAAAAAAAAAAACTATATATATCTCGAATTATTTTCAACGATTATTTAAATTCTTGAACATCCAAAAAAGAATGAAAAGATACGAGTCTCTTATTCTGCTTTACAACCCCAAGCTTATCGGAGAGGAACTGTCATATATTTTTTTGAGAGAAAATAATAAATATATAAAAAAATTAAAATATAAAATAAAGAAGATAAAAAAGATTTTTAGAATAATATTAAATAATAAAAGTGGTAAAATATATCTAAAGAGACTTGTATGTTCTTTTATTACTGAAAAGTTGTAGAATAAGAAATCTAGAAGCAATATGATCTTCCTGCTTATCTACAACCGCATATTATTTTTGCTATCAGTATATTTTAGAAGGAAACGGCGTTTCCTGAGAAAGATATCTTGATAATTTATTACATAGAAAATACGAAAATGAGGGCGATCATAAATTGACGATTAAATATGATTAACTTATTTCCACAAAACAATTTCAATATCTGTTTCTATAATTAATATGATGATTAAACTTATTTCTGCGATTTTATCTTGTGCTCAATAAATGTTGATTGACAGAAAGAAAGATTACGGAGATTTCCATAAATTTTATATGATTTGCTGATCATATTTTATGTTATTTGCAACTTATTCCCATAGATGTCTTATTATTCATAAAAGAAAATATTTTATTGACCATATCTACAGCAACATCTATAATATATAAATCGTTATTAGAGCGCAATATTTTACTTGTATCTCTGAAAAAACTATCGGCTGAATGTAAATCGATTAAACTTGTTGTCATAATTAATGGAACAACCGCAAGTTTCACTATATTTTTATATCTTTACACGATCTTATAAATAATCGGTTTAAATGCCACTTATATCTTAACCACGATTGGTGATATCCATTCTATAATATCTCTTGCAATTAATAAAAAAATCTCGGGTTCTAAATCTTAACCAAATCGCAACCAAGGAAGAAAGAAAGAGAAAATTAAGCACGCGTTGAGAAATTTTTATTACCATTTCGAGTATCATGCGCAGTTTTAAAAACTTTTATTATGATTGCAATTTCAACCCTCGACTATTATAATAAAATTTGGATGGCATATTATTGTTATCAAACCAATTAAAAACCCCTTAATAAATAAATAAATTATAAATAATATTATATACATATATATATATAGTAAATATATTAAAAATATAGTAAATTGTATAGTAAACTATATATATATATATATATATATATATATATATATATATATATATATATATAATTTATTAAATATATACAAATTACAAATACACATCTTTGGTGGAATAAAATTTAATCATTCTAATTAATATATTATAAAAATTAAATCTTTGTATGAAAAATTTGTTCTTCAAACTTATAAGTCTTTCGAGGAAGCTAATTTCCTCCGATATTCAAAATCAATACTAATCGAGGAAATTCGCTAAAATCCGAAAAATAAAACATTCATAATTGCAGGTTTTATATCGAATGGCGTCATACGAGTTCCGCGAAAGCGCATTAAAATGAGCGCAGTAATTTCGAGTCACTTAAATGCAACGAGAAATATCTTCCTGTTCCAATAACACTGTCTGTTGGATCAATGCGATAAAGTAGATGCACTGACCAGTATCCTAACATATCATTAGATACAATTAGAAATAATTCAACTTTCTTTGCTAAATAAGAACATCTTCTGAATTATACATTTCAAACTGTGAAATTCTAGTAGTAAATATGGGTTTATTAAAAAATATATTATTTAAGATCATCAAAAGATACATCACGATAAAATAAAAAAATTATAGAAAATAAATAGTGATTTTTATATAACAGATTTCATATATGTATTAAACAGACTCTTTAATAAATATTAGAAGCTAAGTGACAATTTAAAAAACTAGTATCACCTCGTCATTATTATTTTTTTCTTTTTTTTAATATATTTTACAGACAAAAACAAGCGTAGATTTGCTTTAGTAATCGATTATTTGTTGGTATATCCATTTTCTAATTCGAAAGTTACAACACACTATCGATCGATTGATTCCTCTCACATTTCTTTCTTTCACGAATAATAGGTATATATTTAAAAAAAAAAAAAAAATTAATGCGTAATGTTACGAAAGTGTCGTCTCTGAAAAGTCCGCAGCGCAATATGCTCTCTCTCTCTCTCTCTCTCTCTCTCTCTCTCTCTCTCTCTCTCTCTCTCTCTCTCCCCATACGCATACCCGTACACATATATACACAATCCTCAATTACCTTTTCTTCCCATATCCAACATTGTCAAGCTCGACGTGCCTGTAAGTTGCGTAAGTGGCCATGATAATCCCTCGGGACTGGATCTCAATCAGTCAGGAAAAAAAAGAGGTGTCTCGAAGCGATCGACTCTCCTCCCTGATGGCAATCACTCCTTTTTCGAAAAATGCAGACAGAACACGAATGCAAAATGCGAATTTAAATGAACGGATCTTTTTCTGCGAAATTCTTATATCTTTCACGGGGCTCGGATAATCACGTTCTTGGCTGCAGCTGCGAGAGTATTGCGGTGTTTAGTGTTTGCGATGTCAGTGCCACGAATTCGGGCAAGATACTGACGTTGAACGAAGATCCAGCAAGAGTATATAATGCCTCCTCCACCGGTGCCTCGTGCCTGTTTCTCTCCCTCTTTCGTCTCCGCTCTCTTCTCCCTTTGTTACTCTCTCTCTCTCTTTTTCTTCTTTTCGAATAAGAGCTGTTGCGAATAGCCACCACGACCGACTATCCTGGCAGTATGCATTTCCATTCCCGCGCATCCGCGGACTAGGAGACGTCGACGACGACGCCGACGCCGACGCCGGCGTCGTGCATTCACCTCAATCAATACGCTCAGCGAAACAGACCGAGTGGGAGGGCGAGAGAAAGGAGAGGAAGAGCCGGCATGTAGGTATCGCTCGTTGCACATGCACAGCACTGCACGTGCGGAGATAATAAGTACAGCGGGGGCCAGAAAACCCGAAGAGAACACGGAGCAGCGAGTAAAGAATTAAAGAGAGATTTGAGATTTCTCCCTTTTTTCTCTCTTTTTTTTTTTCGAAATAAAAAATTAGTGCATTTAGAATCGATGATGCATGGAAAGAGATAAAAAAAAAAATGATAAGATTTCGTGAAAAATGAGAGACGATATGCATACGTTTCAAAAATGTTTGAAGAAATTCCTTGTAAAGCGAATTTTTTTAGCGACTGTTTTGATATATATATATATATATATTGTAATTTAATTAATAAATTAACATAGTAATAATAATAACATTCTAACTATATTCGCCACAAGACTAAATGTATAGAAATGTTATAATTGTCATAATTTAATTCTCTATCTTCATCGATCTTTATCCTGTAGAAAAAAATAATTCAAAATGTTATGCAACGCAGGTAGATATAATCGCATATTATACCGCCTTATAGCGCGTGGATAATGCGTAACAAAATGTATCTCTATACTTGCAATGTCAAAAAATTCTTCTAACTAAGATATGCGACATAAAATATTATATACAGTTTTTATATATGACTAGTTCGTACTTAAATTTTTAAACTGCTGGCAAGCTGGTTTTCACAAAGGGGATAAACTGCAAATGATGAAACACGAAACGCGAATACGGCTTCCGTAGTCTGTTTTACGAGGGTTTCATTGCCGAGCTTCAGCGGAAGACCAAGAGGGTTGAATGGTCCACGCGTCACGACGGGACGCCCTTAGGAAAAAAATTTTTTTTTTTTTTTTGGGGGGGGCGGAGGGAGAGGGGTTCTAAATACTCTTTCTAATTGAGTGATTAAATTGCCATCGTCCCTTTGTCACGTGGATGATAAACGCATCAAATTACCGCCGACGATTCACTCTGTTTGGTAATTCTATCATGCTCCGATACGCGCACGTCCAATTTAATGGACCGAATTTTAATTTGACGCATGCCAGCCAAATTGTACGTAATTATCCGAATTTCGATTTTTCCTGCGCAAATTTATATTCTCAACAGGCTGAATCTTCGTATTACAATAATAAAAAAAAAAAAAAAGATTCCGAAAAATTGAAGGTAAAGATACAATAAATATAAATTTTTAAGAAAAAATTTACGAATTAAAATTTGACTCAGCATTTTTTTTTCACCGAACACGCGACCTATTTATGTATATAAAAAAAAACCCCACTAATTATACCGAGAAAGTCTTATTAATTACTTTTCGTTCATAAGTCAAGAAAGTTCTTCCTTAATCGTTTCCTATCTTAATATGATGTTTCAGAAAAGAAACATTTACTTAAGAAATTGTCTCCAGAATAATGTATTGTGCGATGAGTAAGCATTTATAATTGCAACAAACCGATTGTAATCGTACAAAATTGAGCCGTTACTTTGTTAAGAAACGTGAAGTTGCACATTTATTGCTTACAACAATTATTTTTTGTGGTTAATAGAATATTACAAAGCGCCTACTACACACGCGCCATGTATTAATTAATAAACAATTTTAAAAAATTCAGATTAAAAAATTTATAAATTATTTATCGCATATCATCGCTCTCCGTATCATTGCCCGATGCTTTCCCGAACTTCCTTTCCCTGTCTTGTTTATCCTTATCCTGTTCTTTACTGTTTTCTCATGGCACTCATTTGCGAAGGCACGATTTATCATATTAGTCGCTATGAGAAAACAGTAAAAGATGAACAAGAAGGAAAGGAAAATCTAGAAAAAGCATCAGGTAACGTACGGAACAAACAATATAATAAGTAATTTATAAATAATTTATCATTTATATAATTTTCATATAGACATATTGCTCGTTCTTCTTTTTTTCATTTTTCCCAATAGTGATTAATTCTAAATTATCGTAATGTGGCAAAACTGCATAAAAGGTAACACACCTTCGATTTTATTGCCAGTTAATTATTAGGGGAGATTCTTCTGAGTAATTCCCCGTAAGAAATTTGTAGGAAACGGTATTAGTTTAAGAAATATAACAAATTAAAGTTTCACATAGTTTTCATGCTTTCTTTATTATATAAAATAAAAGTTATTATAAAATAAAGTTTGTTTACGTTGTATTTGTGTAGAGCAGACGTGTAGAAAGTGTTCGTTTACACAATCACGGATAGATATACACTCATGGATGTGCTTTGTCAATCATATGTACAATATATTTCACTTATTTTTCACAGATCGTTAAAAGTTATCGTATGGAAAATAAAGCATTAATATAAGCAGAAGCATAAATTTTAGTTTTAAATTAAAAATAGGTTTGTATTAGATTATATCTTCCAGAAATGGGCCCCGCCCCCTCCCCCCCCCCGCCCCATAGGGGAGCGAAACCCACTGCGACCACGCATACACTTTCCCATCCACATAACAATTATAGGGTGGACCTCGTTTTTCGTGTTGTAAAGTATACGCGTAGATACAGTGGATTCCGCCTTTCCTACAGGGGGGGAAGGGAGGGGGGCGCTCCACTTCCGAAAGATATAATCTAACCCAAATCTATTTTCAGTTTTAAAAATACAGAGTTGGGTTGGGAAGAAAAAGGAATTTTTTTGGGGTAGGGGTGCGCCCCTCCCTCGTCCACGCATTCAATAAATAATATTTTTGAAGACGTGACTCAGAAATTCATGTAGTCGCATATTGAAAGCTGTTAACGAACTGCGAGAAATAGATGAAACACATTATTGACAAAAAATATCCCTGACCATGTGCCTATCCCGTAAATGTAAACAAACACTTTTTCGTCTGCTCTACAACAAACATCACTTTTTCTAATATTATAATGTCTGAAAAAAAGCATTAAAACACCGTGAAACTTCAATTTGCAGTATCTCCTAAATCAATGCCGCCCCCCTCATTTATTTCTTGCGAAGAATTATTTAGAAAAACCTCTCCTACAACATATTTAAGTGACGATTAAATAGGAGGTATATGTTATTTTTTATGCAGTTTTATTTATAATGTAACACATATTTAAAATATTCCTATTGAATATTCTTCCCTTAAATAATCATATTTATAATGTAAACTTTTTATTTTAATTTTAAAGATCGAAATAATGTTACTACTAACTAAAACATAATTTCAAATATGCAGATGCAAAAATTAAATTGTTATAAATTATTATTTAAATTAGTAAGTTAATATTATTAATAAAATTAATAATGTCTAAACACAAAAATTTTGTCTAAATAAACGTAACGAATACATTAATTACAAGGTGTAGCAAAAAATATTTTTTTCTTGATACGTATGTTTTTTTCTGTATATATATGTACAATCAAAACATATAAATTAATAATAATCCTGAAGGCTCACAATGTTAAATAACAATAATATTGTAGAGGGCTAATAGGAGCCGTGCGCAAGATAGAGGACGCAAAATAAATCTAAAGATTAAAATTAGTAATTCAAATTCATATAAATAAAATTAATTTCATATAAATTTAATTTAATTTCAATTCATATAAATTAAATCTTTTCTTTCATCGTAAGCAGTTATATACGGTTGTCGTTCCAGACGGTGTACAACATACCTAGAATGAGCGCATCACGCTGCAAAAGAAATGCAGAAGCTCATCAAAATAAAAGACAGTGGGCTAATATTAGATGGGATGCTAAAGCTCTGCGACATTTTACTTTTGCGATTATGCTACACTATGTAATCTGGTGTAAGAAAAGTGATGTTTCTCGGACAAAATATTTATCTATGTCGAAAAATTATTAATCCCAGAATAGAAACAGACCGTAAAAGAAGAAATTTGCTTATAAAAATGTCTGGAAGAACGAAATCTTTCGAACAAGTTGGAGATATTTTGTGTAAGAATTGTATATATAGAATAATCAATTTTCTCTCTACTAACCTAGCAAATAAATCCAATTCATAATAATAACAATTATTCTGGAAAGGAGTAACTCGAGATATAGTAAGATGTAATTGCTTCTACATGATTAAGCAAAATATCTCCGCTTTTTAATAATACAAGAAAGATCTTTCAGGAAGAAGTACGAAACGATTTGAAGAAACAAATGCTATAATTAATAAAATATTTAATTCAAGATAATAATTTTATTTTTATAATTCGAGATCTCATTGATATTTCTCTCAATATAATCATATAATATTATATTCTTCTCTTTAAATTTCTTTCTTTAAATTTTCCTTGGGTAACGACAAGTAAAAACGCAGAATAAGGATGTCGAATCTTGAGATAGTGACAATCTATGAATACCGTTGTTTTAAAATATCACCGGAAGCAATCGGTCCAAAGGCGGCCTTCGTAATGCTTCAGTGGAGCGAATAAGTATTAAGCAATCGAATGCGCTCGTAAATTGCGTCATAGAAGAACGATCTTACGTCAATATCGATCGACGGAAAAATAATCATCCAATTTTGCAACGGACGATTAATAAGCTGATCGACGAAGACGCCGATGCCGATGCCGAAGCTGATGGCGTCAACAGGTCCATCGTGCAATCGGATAGCAAGAATGTTTCTTAGCGTCGATTGTTTATAGACAAATGAGCGAAATGTGTAATTATAAAATTTAAAACGTTCCACATATATCCGATAGAAATCGATGAGAAAGTGGCTTAAATTAATAAATTTTAAGAATATTAATTATATGTATATATGTATATAGACTTTTACAATGAAAATAAGAGGTTTAAATAAATAAATATCAAAATTATCACCGACAATAATATATACATACATACACTTTTAAAATATATAGATAGATTTTTACAAATTTTGATATAACTAAAATGCTTTTATTATTTTTCACGTTTCATAATTTTGGAGTATTTAAAAAAAGATAATCGCTGGTTAATACGTGCGATTCTAGTAATCATTTGATTTTGCGATTATAAAAAATTAATTAATTTGAAAATATCCGCAGTAATCTTAATTCTCAGACCAGAGATAAAATATATATTTCATATGTACAAAAAAATTGAAATCGATCGATTACTTTTGGAAAAATCGTATCAACCGATAAGCCAATTAAGAAAACTTGACCAATCCAAATATTAGTGGCAATGAAATAATCCGAGATTTATTTCAACCAGGCAGATAGTGCATACAGATACACAAACCTCGTTGTTTATTACATGTAAAATCATTGCACATGGCACACAAGACATTTATATGTCTCTTGATATAGGGATACTCTATGTATAGAATAATTTTCGTTATCGTGCTCGTAGAGGATCGCCAAGAGTCTTGGAAGGAAGGAGGAATTCGCGAAAACGCCACGCATGCCGAAGCATGATTCCGGCCTTTTACTTCGCGTTTCTTTGTCCGAACACATACATGTATATATTATACATATATATATATATATATATATATTTCGTAGTATTTAACGCGATGGATCACGCGTAAAAGTATACACATGAGAGTCAAAAAGACGATAATTACGCGCAGATTAAGATAAGTAATTCTTTTAGTAATCGCTGATACGATATCTGACAAATCTTTCGACATTAATGAATGAAAAAGTATCGTCTTACAAATAAAGTTTACTAACTATAAAATTAACACAAACTACATTTATATCCATTAATATACACAGAGATGATATATTTCCATTATTAATTGAGATAACGGAATACAAGAAAAAACGGCTCTTTCCTGATGAAATAATTACGAACTTTAATTAAACGTAAGCATGAAAGATCATATAATTGCCTGAGTATATTTAGAGAGCCTCTTTTACAGCAGCGATCTCCTCTTTTTCAGAAATAGCAAAAGAGAAAAGATTTTTCTCTTTTTATTAGTTCTAAATATAAAACTTTCAATTTTTTAATTGTCAAACAACAAGAAATTTGTTTCATTTAAATTGTTGTAAAAAAAATCTAATTCTTATATATCATTGACAAAATTATCTCATACATTGCGCATATTTATAATTATTTTAAGTTTCTCATTAGATTTAATTTAGTCATTACGATTTCTTTTACATACTTATCATCATATTGCAATATTTAATTTTTTTTCTTCCCCTCTCCTCCCCCCCGAGAAAATAAGACTTTGGATATTGCAATATATGTAAAAAAAAAAAAAAAAAAAAAAAAAAAATCGCGATAACTAAAATTAAAAATCTAATGAGAAACTTAAAATAATTACAATGCGCAAAATGCATGTCAAATGTAACTTAACAAATGTCAAATATATAATAATGTTATGGGGAAATATATTAGAATCTGCGATTTATTATATCGGTAATTTATACGTCATAAATAATTAACAAACATATACATAATTCTCACGTGTTTTGGACTCGCGAGATTAATATTACGATCCAAAGTAATAACGCATCTCCAAGCTTTTAAACACGAAAGAATTGAGGAAAGAACGTAATAAGATATGCGAGCGAGCAATTTGTCAAATCATTTTCTTATATCTTATCGTTAGATATAATTCAGATAAATTCAGGTACGTAGCAATATGATTTCGTTTATACATTATTTTCCGGTACACCACTGGGAGCAGATGCACGTTTTACGCGATTGTATATATATATATATATATATACACATACATACAACTACCCCCACTCGTGCTACTCATGCGTACGTCTAGCATTTATGGAAGGGATTTTACGCCCTATTTCGAAATTCGCTATTACGGAGATCCAATGTAATATATAATTCATTTAATTAATTAGTCCTGTTTCTCCATTCTTGGCATATCCTGTCTCAGATAATAAAGATTTAATTCTTTGACTAAGAAAAAGAATTGCCAAGTAAAATGTTCGAAACAAGCAGACCCTTCCGGTCGTTGACTTGGTTTTTTTTTTTTCCGGGCCTGACAGATCATTCGATCCGAGCATACGCCTATGAAGCGCTTGATTTCAGGAAAGACTTTTGTCTTTCCGTTAACCTATATCTTTCTAGATCTGAATGTAACATATAACATATATATATATATATATATATAATATTGCTCAATCTTTTTTTAAATATTATTAAATCTAAAAATTACTTCAGATGTAAAGAGCTTTTTCAGATGCTCTTTCAGATTTATAAAATAAAATATTTTTTCAACAGTAAATTATTAATTTAAATAAAGTGCCAGACACGAATCTCGTGCTCTTATCTCTATATTATACCAAGTCATATAAAACCGATCGGCTATAAGAAGTAAAGTTAAAGCTATCAGATTCTCGAACAATTGTTAATAGATAGAAAATCGACAAACGCGAAGGAGTGCGAGCACGCGAATATATGCATTCATGCGAGTGGGAAAAAAAAAAGGACGCACCTGGTCTTGAATCTTTGCGTGTCGTCTTGACCAGCCCACATGTTTCTTCTTCGGGATAATTACCGTCTGCTTGATAACCTTGAAATACCAGAGCGGGGAGCTCTATTATCTCGATAAGAACGCACGCACACGAAACTCGTAACGACACGCGTGAACGCGAATGACGCAGGTCAAACTGAACACTGAATCATGCACGATGCACTCTCGCGCTTCTTCCGTTTAGAGTTTCGCATGAGTGCAAGGTAGTGAGAAAATAAAGAGAGAGAGAGAGAGGGAGAATGAGACGAAACGTGAGAGCAGGAGCGCGCTAATTGAGAGCCTGCAGAAAGAAAGACGCTAGATTGTATATGCATGACGGAGCGCAAAGTCACTGCAATTCAAGGAAAAGATTCGATATATAGAGGACATCCAGAATGTGATAACGACATGTTTTTATTTAACAGAAAATGACTTTTTTTTAAATATTTATTTTATTAAGATTTCAATTTAATTTTTTTTTTTTTTTATATATATATAATAATTTGTATAATCTTTTAGAATAATGATAAAGCTTTTCTCTGCAGTTCCTCTTATATTAAATAATATTTATATTTTAATACTTATATTATAACTGTAGGCGCAATAAATTAATAAATTTGATTATTACAAAGTATGAAATTTTTATTGCTTACTTGATAGAAACCTTCTTATCACTATATTTAACATTTCCTATACTTTTCTGTAAGGAAATAACTACTGACATTCTTTATTGTAACGAAATATATACCTGACTGAAGCGTAACTGCGTAACAGCGTCTGTTAAGCATAGACATAGTATGTATATCTAGACCAGACGACCAGAGAGAAGATATAATAGAGAACGGGAGCTATAGGTAATCGTGTGAGTGGAAACATCAGACGATTGGCTGTCATTGTCTATTCGCGCATGCGCAGTTTTTGATATTTAGTATTAGCAGTTTTATAGCAATAAAAATTTGTTGCAATAACAAGTTAACTGAAATTACTTTATTATTTGAATCATATGCAAATCGTTTATTGAATTTAATTATATATTTTACTTGTACAGTAATATAAACAAAATTTTTGTGATTTCTTTAAAGATTAAAATATATCGAAATTGATAATTTGATCATTAAGAAACTAATTTATTTTTAAAATAATTTGTGAACGTAAATTAAAATTTACCTTTATTAACACTCAAAGTTATAATTATTACATTTATTTATGGTTTAATTTTTGTCTACTTATATAATGCAAAATACGTTTTTTAATAAATTTTAACTGATTTTCTGTCATGACAAAACATTTATTAGATTTTTAAAAATCTGTATTAATTTTCTTTAAAATATATAACTTTATAATATTTTTTACTGTGCTAATGTACTCTCCGGACTCTGTATGCTCTATTCTGCGCATGCGCTAACAGACAAGGACAGCCAGGTCACTTGACTTCGTCTCTTTCTAATTGCCTGATACTCTTTTAGCTGACTCCCGCCCTCTATTATATCTTCTCTCTGATCTAGACCGAGTATTAAGAAGTGAGGATCGTCAAATATTAGACGGAGATAGCATATGCTTTGTATCACCATTCTATCTTCATCTTTTCCATCCCTTCTACTTTTCTCTTTCCAATTTATGCGGCGTCTACAATAGAGATTTTAAGTCCTAAACCTTAAGAAATTTACCAATCACAGTCGAGTATTCTTCTCATACTTGACTGTGATTGGTCAATTTCTTAAGACTTAGGGCTTAAAATCTCTATTGTAGACGCCGCATTAGACAAAGACAGATTGGTGATCGTACAGCAGCTGTCTCTTTCTATTTTTTGACGCGTTCTGAATACGGGAAATGTAGAGACGCACACTTATGCATAACGAAATTGATCAATCAGTTTCCTTATGTTTATGATTATGCGCTTATGCAAAAGTTTGTGCTTCCCGCTTTAATACGGCTTTTACAATCAGTCTACTATTGCTTATGCTTTAATGCTCGTATCAGACTACGCATTGAAGATTGAGATTCAAGATTCAAGATTGAAATTTGACCAATCAGGATTAAGAAATTTTAGTTCCTTTTGTTCTGATTAGTCAAATTCCAATCTTTAACATTCAATCTTCAATTTTCAATGCATAGTCTGAGGCCGATATTACATTTGTCGTACGACAAATTTTTCAAGTATATTGATTGGCTGCAAAATAGAAACTTTCTTGAGTCTCTAGATATTAGCTAATCAATGCGCTTAAAAAGTTTGTCCCACGACAAATGTAATATCGGCCTGATACGGGCTTAACGCATGTGCGAGATTTATTTCTCAATTCGCAACATTGCAGCTAAAACTATTTTCGAACGTATTCAATATACATGGTATATACGAACAAATTTCGTTATTTCAGAGAAAGTGAGTGATTTTAATATGCATAAGTTTTTATATATTTTTGAAAAACAAGTTGATATAATTATTTGTTAAGCTCGAGACTGCGCATCTTATCGGGAAAATAAATGTCGATAAAAGGAAATATTCTAGCCGTACAAAGGCTTCTTAGAATTATAAGCATTTGCCAATGCTTTGACATTTGACGAGAAATTAACGAAAGAGAGAAAAAGAGATCATTAATAAAAGTATTCGTAACTCGACGTCGCAATCAAAAAGAAAAAAATGACTGTTATGGAATTCTTTGGTTGCGCATTTTTGGCTTTTGGCCCTCCACTAGCTATGTTTACGTTCACAATTGCTGCTGAACCCATCAGAATAATCATATTGATAGCCAGCGCCTTTTTCTGGCTTATTTCATTGCTATTGTCATCTGTACTCTGGTATGCCGTTGTTCCTCTACAGCAAAATCTTGCATTTGGATTAGTGTTTTCTGTATTGTTCCAGGAGAGCTTCAGGTAACTTTTATACTTTGATGTTTGAGTTAATTCAGTTGTGTATTTAAAAATCGTATATTTTATATGCATATAGAATTTATCATTTGTTTTATATTTTTAAAGATACCTACTTTACTGGGTGCTGCGTAAAGCCGAGAGAGGGTTGGAGAAAGTTACAACAACACATGTGGCAGATAGCAGACACATATTTGCTTATGTGTGTGGTTTAGGTTTTGGCTTCATGAGTGGTGCCTTTGCTCTAGTTAATGTCCTAGCTGACGCAGTTGGACCTGGTACTATGGGACTCTGGCAAGGCAGTGAATACTTCTTCATCATATCAGCCGCCACCACACTGTGCTTCATTTTACTACATACATTCTGGGGTGTCATCTTTTTTTCTGCACTAGACAAAAGAAATTGGGGACATATTATCTGGGTAGTTGGAACGCATCTATTTGTCTCGTGTATGACCTTGCTCAATCGTTATCAGGCATATGCAGCCAGTCTTTTGTCTGCATACATAGTATTAGTGATAACAACAGCACTAGCATACAAAGCCTCAGGTGGGTGGATTCAAACTTCAATTCTCCATTTCCAAAGAAATTGAGAGTTTAAAAGTTACTTAATAATATATGATTGATTAATAATTCCATCTTTGAGCATTGTAATAAAAAACATTCTCTCCACTTACTAGTCTTATTATCTTCTTTGCTTTATTATATATAATACAAATAAGGATGCGTTTAAAAAATAAGTACACTTTTCAAAAATTATTAAGTCTATATGATATGAAAAATGTAGATATGAAATATTGTAATTGAATGGTAAATTTTGTAGCGGTGCTAAACACATTCTGTTGAATTCTATAAAGTTAGTATAAAGAATACATTTTACATTATAATTGCATAACAGTTTGAGAACATTTAATTATTTAATATAAGAAAAACTTAATTTAATATTAAATTAAGTATCTTGACACGAAATTTTCGCGATTGTTTTCTCCCTGAAAGACTTCAACACTGAATAGTTTTGTTAAGCTACTGGTTCATTAAAACATTATAGACAGAAACGGAATAGCATTTTGAAGCATGACACTGAAATATACATTTTTTCCTCGTGTGTCTAAAAGGAAAAAAAAAGGATTAAAATATATGTGTAATTACATGCATCCGTGTGTGTGTGTGTGCGCGCGCGCACGTGTATACATCTCTATAATGTATAATTATCATATTAAATAAGATATATTTGTGCATCAATTTTCATCTTAAAAATGAATTCCTTCGCTAGATTAAACGAAGAAACTATAAGGAGTCAAAGGAATTGTTTATTAATCTATGTATATAAATAAAAAAAGGAAGCCACCTGATAATTAACTTTAAGATCATTATTGTGACCTATATCTCTTGAGATTTAATTAATTTAATCTTCACTTATCACATTTTGCAACGATTTATTGTTCAATTCACATTATATTTCATATGACAATAAAATAAAAACAATTTTTGTACAATATATCACACAGTTGTGTATATCATTTTTATCTCTTCTAAAGTGCAAGATATTTTTATATAATAATGATAATTACAGTAATTATTTCGTTTGTTTAGTTATAAATAAATTATATGACGAATACTTATATATATATATATATATATATATATATATATATATATATAGTAATAAATTATATAAATTTGTTGTAACTAATCACATATAAATACATCCATGCACGTGCGCCATCAAAGCGCAAGCGCAGAAAGGCATGTATTTATGTTCGTACATAAAACTATAAAACCGAAAACACCTTAGAAGACAGCAATCTAGTAATATATAAACTATGGTGTATTCAGGTGGGGAATCGGAACGCACCCCTTCATGGAACATACGAAAACAATAATGGCGTATTCTGTGAATATTTCTGTAGAGGCGCCTATTGAGAACCAGATACAGGAAATCAGTTACGATGGCCAAGAAATTTATCAAGCGTATGTAACAATTTTAGAAATAATAGAGAATGTATTAAATAATATTTGATTAATGCAATTTTAATTGGATATTAAATGTACATTATAAATACATCTCGTAATTAACCTTAGTTTTATTGAAAAATTGAATAGAATTATTATATTATACATTAAATTTATTAATTATGATGCAGGCCCCTTACATTGTCGGAGAACTTGGCGAAAATTGCTCAAAAGATTGACTTCAATAAAACAAATGGTGAGGAGATAAAGAAGGAACAATTAGAAGGTGAAAAAGGCGATGAGGATACAAAAGATTCTACTTCATTTCAATCTTCTTTATGGCCTTGGGATAGTGTTAGAAATAAATTAAGGTTTGTCATATTTTTTTTGTATCTCGAATTCTTCTATTTTATGCAAGTAATGAATACTTAATTTGACAATTATATATAAAACGATTTGCTAAACCTAATAATTGAATTTAACTTTTTTATAGAAATGCCTTGACGGAAGTTTGTGTATTGGCTGATGTACTTGCAATAGCAAAAGAGAAAAATTATATGGTATTGGATCCAGTACCTCAAGAACCAGTTGAAGTAAAGCCTATGATACAAGTATATGCTAGAAAAAAGGCATTGGCAGGAGCAGCATCAGTTCTCATGCTGGGTGCTGAGAGACTGCGAAATTGTCAAGCAGAATTAGCTAGAACGAAATCCACTCCTGACTTTCATATTGAATTATTAAGATTACGGCAAAATTGGCGTTTGAAGAAAGTGTCAAACTCTATCATTGGTGATCTTAGTTATCGAACTGGTTAGTATCTATTTTTATATTCGTTATTCATTTAAATATATTTTATATTTTCTTGAAAAAGTGATTTGTGTAATTTTAATATTTTTATATGTTTCAAAAACTTGTGCTGTATTTATATTCTAGCTGGCTCGAAATATACACAAATGGGTATGTTTGAAGTCACCAAAGCTGAAGAAGAAGAGAAAAGTAGTAATAGTCCGCCGGCATCTCCTAATGCTGGTAATAATATGTCGGGGCAATCTCATATTTCTTCAAATTCAAAAATGTCTGCTTTACGCGTGACCATACCTAGCGAGTTGCAAGGTGTCGCCTATATTGAAGTATTGTGTCAGAAAGGTAATGTGACCAAAAGAAGAAAAAAAGATTTGTCTAAAAATATACTATATAAAAAATATATGTATAATGTATATAATATACATGTTAAAAAGTGAGCATGTATACATTTCTTTAGATCAAGAAGATTTATGTAATGCAAATATAAGTTTGCTTAATAGCAATACTAATAATTCAAACGCCGATATGCATTGGCAGCAGAAGTTAGAAGCTGCACAAAATGTTCTATTTTGCAAAGAATTATTTAGTCAATTGGCACGAGAGGCCGTGCACTTACGTGCGCCTATACCTCACATGGTTGTTGGAAACCAGATAATGGCCACAGTATGTATCTTAAAATTAAAATTAGAGATAATTTTCTACCTTCTTCTTATATGACGTTATATTACGTTTTTTAATTCAAATCAAATGATATATTGCGATATATACTTAATAAACTTTTATTTATTATATTATACTAGGTACTTCCTGGAATTCAATTAATAATTGGTCTATGCCACAGCACAGGCAGCGATAAGAAACCTATTGCTCCACCACCACATAAAACAGATCACGATCATGTGTTGGAACATTCTTTACATCAACTGTTGCGTGAAGTGCATTATAAGAATAGTCAACATCCATTTCCTCATCCTGCTTCAGGTCCACTCGGACCTAGTAAGCGCAGATATTTAGCTGGCCCTACTGCTGCTGATAAATACGAACTTTTAGAAATGACGAAAAGTCAAACGTTACTAGAACAGATTATTCAACAGGCACAACATTTTTTCATGCGATTGCGCACGGAATACGTATTAGACACGATAGCGAAAGAAGTGAAAGATCCTCTTATTGTTTCACACTGGAACGCATTAAATTCACCGACACAATCTTGTGTAAAAATTAATATTTTGACGCATGGATACGACAGCGTATGTCGGACGACGATGATCGTTCACGTTGGTGAAAAATCATTGAAGTGCGTATGTCGTGATGGTAGAGTCATGCATATGAGTTATGAACCCCAGGAGTTGAGGGATCTAATTTTTTGTCAGGTAATTTCTCTTTACTTTTTTATTAACAGTCATTTATAAAATATTAAAGTATAAAAATTTTTAAGTTTTATATAAAATATTTTCTTATTAGTGAAATGGTATGAATTTTTTTTTATATGCAGATTTATCAACATCAGATAAACGCAGTACAAGCTCTGGCCAAATGTATGGGTTGGCAGTTTTTAGCAAATAGCTCACATCTTGGTCTAGGTTCAGTGGAACCTCTCGGAAATGCTAGTAGTTGTATTCTAGCTTCGCCAATCGGTGACAGGTATTTTCTTAGACTCTAATTTATAATGTAAAATTTTCTTATGTAATATATTTATTGATTACATAATTATATTTACAGAATGATAGCTGTACGATGTGAACCACAAATGGGCGTGCAAGTTGCTATTGCTCATTCCCCCCGAAAAGATTTCTTTCCTGGCCAACTTGTTCGAGAAAGAAAATGGGAAAATTTAGGAGGATCCTTTAAAGAAGTCAGATGGGACAAGATGGAAGGGAAAAATTTCCTCAATAAAATGGAATTACTAATGTCTTCTTTAATGAGCTCTTAAGTGTTGCAAATTACAGTGAAACTTCTATATATTTTTCTTGTGGGACTTAAAGGATTTTTTATATTTTCCCTTTAATTTTCATTTATTTCTACCTACATATTTTGATAATAGAATGCATAGAAAAAAAAGTTATTACATATGTGATTAATTTAGAATAAGGAAAAAAGAGTTGTATAAATTAGAATGCACTTTCCCATATATTTCTCGTATAAAAATAATGATCCGAGAGGGTTATAAACAGTAATTATAGATAAGTAAATATAAATTGAGAATTGCTTATAATAATAATAGGGAAACTAGACCTATAGCTGCGCAGCAGCCAAACCGCGCAGCCGTAAAAGTCGAGCACAACCGAACAATGTCGAAGATAACCGACGCGATAGGCATTCACTGGTCGCCTGGTCGCCGCCATTCGGAATTCGGATCCGAGTAAGCGAAGGTGCTACATTACGGGGGTTTTACTTTGCCGTTCGGTGCGCGATTACGCGCGAGTGTAGATAGAATCGTGCAATTATAGACTTTGATATCGATTCTGTAATTCAAGTGAGAGTAAAAATTGAACAAAAATGAACGAATTTATTAAAAAATTTATAATTTCATTGGTCCAAATATAGTAAATTCGCTCATTTTTGTAATTTTCACTCTCACTTGAATTACAGAATCGATATCCTCATTTCAATTGATCGTTTTGTGTGGGAAGTTATAAATCTAAGTTAAATTATACAATTATAGATCTTGTTGCATTAAAATCATCAGGCGATATGAACTTCACTTTACACGGATTTAATAAATAATAAACGTATGGAAGTATTTTTATTCAAATTTCGTGTGCCTTTTCATTTTGCTGCGCTTGCGCATATCGCCAGAATTTCGTCGGCATGACAGATTTCCTAACCTTCAAAAGTGGCATCTTTCTTTTTACACTACCGAGCAACGATTTTTACTTTTCAAATCTTTGTTTTTATACAAAAAGGCATTAAGTGTATTTTTATCAAAATCTAAGTAAAGCGAATTATTTTAAACATCTACCGGAACAGGAATAAAACTGAAGAGGAAGAAACCTAAACAGGAAAGAAGTCTGAGAAGACATGTTCTAACGTTTAAGAAAAACTTGGTTCATTAACTCCAAATTTAATTTATATTGTTATCCTGATCGGACGGTTTATTCTGTGATAATGAGCTCTGATCATACGAACAGACGATGGAGCAATTTGCGTAAAGTGTTGGAGAGATCTGGTCCGTTTTGTCGACCGGATTTCGAGCCATCTTCTGAGAATCTGCAGATGCTTCTGGAGCGTTGCAAAGCGCTCGTTGTCGGTGCTGGTGGTTTAGGATGCGAGTTATTAAAAAATTTGGCTCTGATGGGATTTAGACATATCCATGTGATTGATATGGATACAATCGAGTTGTCTAACCTCAACCGGTGAGCAAGGTTATGTTACAAGTTATAAGAGATACTCAGAGAGATTTCTTTCATAAAAGTACAATATTTCTATTATACCTGATTTTCTCCGAATTTTTTTATTTTTATCCTATAAAAGAAATTCTGGCATAAAATCTGTATAAAAAAAATTATTTAGTTATAAATAAATATTTTTTATTTTAAAAAATTATTTTATAAAAAAATAATATATATTGTGCAGACAGTTCTTATTTCGTCACAAAGATATTGGATCTTACAAGGCAGAGGTAGCTGCAAAATTTATCAATGCTAGAGTGCCTGGTTGCAATGTAATTGCACATAATTGTGAGATACAAGCTAAAGATGCAGCGTTTTACCAACAGTTTCATATGATAATCTGTGGATTAGATTCAATTGTCGCAAGAAGATGGCTTAATGGTATGCTAATATCTTTGCTTGTCTATGAAAATGGTACGTTGGAACACAGTAGTGTTATACCATTGATAGATGGTGGGACTGAAGGTTTTAAAGGAAATGCCCGAGTTATATTGCCTGGTATGAATCCATGTATCGAGTGTACCTTGGATCTTTATCCTCCACAGGTGAGAATATAATCTCCTATACTCTTCGAGATTTAATGTTATCAATAGAACATTTGTTTGTATCATATATTAGAAACTTATTTGTGCTTTGCATAGGTCACATATCCTTTATGTACAATAGCCAACACTCCGCGTTTACCAGAGCACTGTGTAGAATATGTAAAAATAATTCAATGGCCAAAAGAGAATCCATTCGATTGCGCGATTGATGGAGATGATCCCCAGCATATAAACTGGATTTATGAAAAGTCGATCGAGAGAGCAACGCAATTTGGCATACAGGGCTTAACATACAGACTTGTACAAGGTATCATCAAGAATATTATACCGGCTGTGGCATCGACGAACGCCGTTATCGCCGCTATCTGCGCAACAGAAGCATTTAAACTTGCAACCAGTTGTAGTGCATCTTTAAATAATTACATGGTAATTATAAGTCAACAATAATCTGTTTTAGACAAAAGTACTAATCTAGTAACAAGAACATTTTTTACGTATTTTTACGTCTCGTGTACAATGTAAATCGTATTATAATTATATCGATAACTATTTTGATGAAATAAACAGTACAAGATGATAAATATTTTACTGTTATGAAGGTGCTTAACAATTTGGACGGAGTTTACACATATACTTATGAAGCAGAAAAAAAGCAAAATTGCCTGGCATGTAGTCAAGTACCACGAGAGATTGAAATCAAAGATTCAAGATACAAACTGCAAGACTTGATAGAGCTTCTTTGTGAACGACCAGATTTCCAAATGAAAAATCCCGGACTTACAGCGATTATAAACGGTAAAAATAAAACTTTGTACATACAAACGGTGTCGAGCATCGAGCAAAAGACTCGCGAGAATCTGTCGAAGACTTTGATCGAGTTAGGTTTAAAAGACGATACTGAAATAAACATCGCCGATATTACAACTCCCAATACAGTTATTCTGAAATTAAAATTTTTACATAATGATAGAATAAATCGGCAGTAATTATGCCGAAAATTTTGCTTGCAGATATCGCACTTCTCTCATTACTTGTATTTATATTATTTGAATTAATTTTATATATAAAGCAGATTAAAAAATATAAAAATGTAAGAAAATATAATGAAGTCAAAAATCGCTTAAGCGCCATTGCATGTGAAAAAATTTTCGTAATCGTAATGCCGTAAGTAAACTAATCACAGTCAAACATTCTTACTATATTGTAAAAATACTTGATTGTGATTGGTCGATTTGCTTACGGCCTTACGATTATGACTAATTTTTTCACATGATTGGGCTTTATACAGGATGTCCCAAAGTACTCTTGACAATGCTCATGAGCAGGTAGAGCACAGTAAACTGAACAAAAAAGTCTGGTACCATTTTTTTCTATAATGCTCAATAAAGGAGTTATTATTGAATAAAGTCTGGTCAATCAGCGCAGACTTTCAGCCGGACGCATGTCAGTGAGCCGCCCGTCTGGTGTCGCCATAGCGATGGAGCGCTCACGCACACAGCCATGCGGCTAAAAATCGACGCTGATTGATCAAACTTTACTCAATAATAACTTCTTTATTAAGCGTTATAGAAAAAAATGTTACAGGACTTTTCTGTTCAATTTACTGTACTCTACTTGCTCACGAGCGTTGTTAAGGGTTTTTACATTATTCTACATATGTTTATATAAGGAATATTTTGTTACATATGTCAAAATCGTTAAAAACTACAATTGTGTGTAATTTATTGCACATTATTTGTTAATAACTATTAATGCAATTTTCTGTGATTTTTAAATAATATTGTAATAAAGTATATGATATAAAAAAAAATTGATCGGAAATAATAATCAATCTATAAACAAATGTAGAAATATATTTAGTATTTGAACAATGAAAACATGATTATAAACATTATTCTATATTGCTATAATAACATCCTCATCTTGATCAGAAATTACACAAGAAATATCAATTTGTCACATAAGATATATCAGAAGTGTTTATAATCTCCAATTGTGTATAATTTATTGTACTACAACATTATTTGTTAATAATGATTTTTTGTAGTTCTCAAATGATATTATAATAAAATATATGATAAAAAAGTTCAGTAGTAGTAGTAGTCGTCAACCTATATATCTATATATATATATCTACATAAATGTAGAGAAATATATTTATATATATAGTATTTGAACAATTAAGACATGATTGTAAATATCATTCTATATATTTCTGTAATTACATCCTCATTTTGATAAGAGATCATATATCATAGCAAAATTATTAACAAATAATGATAATCATAAATATAAAATTTAGTTTGCATAATTACAAGTCCCAAGATTAAAATGATATTCTTTTCCTTTTTTCTTTCTACGAATATATATAGTACTTTGTGTATTATATATTTAATTACATTTACAGAGAAAAATGGAGTAATATATAATGAGTCATGAAATATATATATATGTGTCAAAATTTATACTTGTTAGCTTATTATCAAGCATTTTTATAACAATTTTTTTTTCTTTATTTCATATCATTACATTAAATTATATATTGCATATAAATTTTATGCACAGCCTTCATTTGCATAATTTTATATTTTTATTTATTTCAATTAGTTTTTTTTTAATTGCAATAATGAATTTTTTTTTTTAATCTAATTTAAAAATATTAAAAAATTATAAAGAGCCTCCAAATATAATGTCCAAAATTTGGTTGTAAACGCGATTGTAATTATGGAAAGATATTTAAGCAAATGATGGATAGTGCACAATATGATATTTTGTTATACAAGCACACTCTATAACATTCGACATATGCACAACTTGAGTAGAAAAAATATCTATAACAGATACATTATCTATCCCTCTTATATAAAACTATTATTATACAATATTCATTTGCATTATTTATGGTTTGTGGTGAGTCGGCAAGTTAATATTACTCCTCATATTTTTTTGTAAAGATCTATTTTTTTTTATCTCGCTCACACAGAAATAAAGTTTTCTTCAATATTATATATATTTCCAGCTTCTACCAATTTAACCAATTTAACCAACTTCTAACAATCTATACTGCACATACAATCTATAAAATCTGCATACAGTAGAAATAATTTATATAATAATTGTTTTTTTGATGGTAAGGGGTATTTTCGCAACGAAACACTCGGTGAATCATTGGCATTTCATTGTTTATGCAATGTCCCAGAATGGACACTCTCCAATTGTACAATTTGTAGTTAAACCTTATTACAGTATAGTTCTCATAGCTGGACACAAAATAAAATTGGCTAATCTAGAACTAGAACTAAGTGAATCGTATTTTGTGCAAATATTCAGATGTTACAATATATATATTTGTTTATCCATAAAATTAACTTGTGATATTATTTAAAATTTTAAAGTATATATGTATATATATATATGTGTATGTGTTTGTACACATATTTTATATACAAAGTGCTAATTAATTTACATCTATTAAATACATAGCAATATTCCTTGATGAAAAATAACTCAAAAGTGCTGAACCATTTTTTTTTACGATGCTTAAAGAGAAATTATTAAAATCTACCTAATACACACACACACAGACTGTTGCTATTTAAATATACGTGAACCGCGCGTCGGATATGTAGCCACTACCAACCGCACGGCTCATATACATATATCCATTTAGTGAATGGCACTGTGTGATTAAATGTGAGTTTCATTTAATAATTCCTTTTCTCTCTCTCTCCATTAAACATCGCAGAAAAAATGTTTGAGGATTATCTTTTCGGCTTATTTTTCATCAAAGAATCTCATTATGTACTTATTGAGCAAGAATTAATTAACACCCTGTGTATAAAATAAAGAGCGTATTCTATACAATTTTATAATTTTAGTTATATAAAAAAGCGAAAATATTTCTTAATATATTTTGAGTTTATACAATTCACTTCTTTTAGCTTAGCCAATCCAATGTTCCACAGAAAACTGTCACACATAATTGTTACATATAAAATGTTAGTTCAAAGTTCGTAATGCATTACAATTGCAAGTAATCGTCATATGAATAATTAACAATTTATAAACAGTAATAATACGATCCATGGTCCACATTAAAAAATACTCTGATATAACTTAAATATTGGAAAGTTATCATATAATGTATAATAGTTTAATTCTCGGTTCGATTCAGGGCGACAAAACTAGATATTTCCGTCGAATGAAATATATAAATAGAAAAGTAGAGAGGAAAGATAAATAGGTAATACATATCAAATGGCAAAACTCGAGACTTCCATTGGATGAATGAAGTACATAAATAGGAAAATAAAGAAGCAGGAAGAAAGGTAAATAGGTAAATCATTATGTGGATACATATCAGACGATTACTGATAGCAAGAGCATAACAATGCAAAACATTGATGCAACTTACAATTTATCAATGCAATATCTAAACGAAGGTATTATATTAATTGAGTGATTTGTGTTTGAAAGTGTCCAGCCTTTTACTTAGATCACTAAATGAAAAATATTGAAATAGTGCATGATGTCAATATAAGTCATGGTATGTGTTAGAAAATGACAGTGTTAGGCCTTAGCATCGACTTCCATAGCAACATCTACAGCTTTCTCAGCCTTCTTTTTCTTCTTTTTTGCCGACTTCGGATTTGCTGAAGAGTACAAAAGATTCTGAAATTTTTAATTATTATTAATATGACAATAATAATCAGAAAACTGTTATATATTTTCCTTATCATAATGTTCTACCTTCAATTCAGGATCGTCCACAACACAGTCAGATTGATAGATATCGAGATCAGAGGGAATTCCTGTAATTTTATGAGGTCCATTGGGCATCAAAAGTACTGTAAATTTGAATTGTGCAGCATACTCATTTGGTTTTTCATAGAGCACCTAATTAAGAAAAAGTGATATTAGAACTTTCCTCATGTGCAATATTATGATAATTAACTGTTGAACAGTAGTTTGTATAATAGCCAATATTGTAGACATCGAGTAAATTTTCACTCATAGCAGATTTTTTTTCTTTGATACATACCACAGAATAAAATTTTATAATATAATATAAAATTTTATAATATAATATAAGATTTTATAATGGACATGTTTTAATTTTATATATATTCTTGAATATATTTTGTTTTTCTCTTCAAAAAATACTATTTGTACGATAATTAAAAAAAAATGTGTAAAAGAAAAATAATTGATCTTTCTATAAAATATATATCTATGAAATATTTGTTTTAATTATTGCATAATTTTATAAAATGTTTTAAAATATGAGTCATGAATGATCCAGCATCCGTCAGCATAGGATCAATAGATTATTAATACATATAAATGTTCTTACTTGGAATGGTTCAATCAACCTATGGTTTACACATTCAACAACAGCCATTTTCGCTTTCTTCTCGTCTTCGAAGGTGCGTAAATTGAATGGCATGAGACCATGCTTGTGGGAGACTTCCGAGTAAAACATGCGAGACGCCTTCAATTTAAGCTGATATGTCTCCTCTGTCTTCTTGTATATTGTGACTCGAGTATCCTGTTCCCTTCCTATTCCTTCACCTGTACTAACCAGTACATCCATTGCATACACCTGAAATTAAATACATATAATAACTTCAAAAAATTACTTAAAAAAATACTCTAAATTTCTTATATGCTTTTTTTTTAATAAGATACACATTACTTTTAACTTGTCTTTCAAGAATAAATACAAGTAATGATTACAAGATCAACATGCGAGTTGTGGGGTACTGGTGTATATGTGACAAAGTATCAATAAAGTATATTTTTTTATTATTCATATTTAATATTCAAAATCTTTTGCAGTCTCGAGACAAGTATTATAGAAAATATACTATATTTTTTTGCATTTACACTAGTAGTCAAACTTGTTTGATATCATTATTCATATTTTTATAATTTTACAAATGATTAACTACCAACTTTAATTATGTATAACTTAAATGTTGTTCCAAGCGCATAGTTTTTACCTCGTGAGTTTCAAGTGTATACTTTTCATGTTCTTTCTTTTGTGCATCATTCGGATTCTGAATTATCGTTTTCTCTCCATCAATCTTAAATTGTTTTAACTGATGACTTAACATGCCCTCAATCGGTTTACATTTATAAGCATCACATATTTTCTCTACTGTGCCTGTTATTGTGTATGTCTGAAATATATAATATATCAAAATTTTTTTATAATTTAATTTGACACATTTTAATTTTAAAATAGATAAAGAGGTAATATAATACACACAAATCGGTTCTCAATCCTACCTCTGTACCTGGCTTCAACAGCCTTAATGCAGCTTGAGAAGCAAAATGTGCAGCTAAAACTACATCTGCTTTTCTGCCTGTAACTTTCTTCTCTGGTGAAGAATTTATGACAATGGTATGTGCCACTACAGCTATAAAACCATCGACGTGTGCTCCCAGATCACTACAATCATATAATTTTATCAATAATACTTGTTAAAAAATAAAATGGTAGGGATAATATATATATATATATATATATATATATATATATATATATATATATATTATCTGATATGTTCAATATTTTCAGTAACATATAATATTATTTGTAGTATTAAATTTTGTTAGTATTATACAATTTATAAAAAAGCAAGTTTCTTTAGAGATAAACTTACACTTTAACCATATCTTCATCCTTGAGAATAAGATCAGGTTCACTAGCAATGGGTGAAAAGTGACAAATGCAATTATTGACTGATATGCATGTTGGAAAAGCAATCCCCTTTTTAAGTTCTTTCTCCTTCTTAAAAACTTTGTTAGTTTCTTCTGTAAGTAGTTTGTCACCAAACTCACATATTTCTCTTACAGAAGCTCCAGCAACACATTTGTCTAAAACTTGCTTTAATATCCCTGTAAAATATATACATAAGGATATATATTAATATGATATAGTTATGAAAAAAATGACATGTCAAAGTTATATATCAACAAAACTGTTGGAAGAATTTTTTTTGCAAATAAAATTTATTGTTTATTGCAAATTAAATTATATATAATATATAACCAAATTATCTATCATTCATTGAATATATTATAAAATTGATATATAAACTATATTCTGATATTCACTGCCAGTATTGAAATTCAAAATACACATACAGAGGATAGAATCTGTTAGTCAATTCAAATAGTATGTATGTGTGTATGCGCGCGCGCGCATACATACACACCTATAATAAATCTTATAATTTTATATGAACTCATAAGACAATGAACAGATGCACTATACATTGATGCTATTATCTTAGAAAATCATGTAAATTCGCTATTAAGCCAAGAAGATAAGTGTATTGTTATATTTAGTGCAAGATAATTAAAATGAATCAAGAGCGTGCAAACGACATAACTGTACGATCGCGGCTGAAATTGTATGAATGATAGACTATCGCGAATAAATAAAATTCGTTCGTTGAGCGAGCACACATTTGATAGATCGAGAAAGCGTTATTGGATCATATTGGAGAATGCTTAGAGAAGACTTAAAGGTCTAGCACATGGCTGCGGAATAGCCCGGCATTGGCGCGCCGAATTCCATATGGCAACAATAAGAAGAATACGCGCGTGCGATGCGCGTTTACGGCCACAGGAATTTTGCCCGAGTACTATGGAAACGTTCCCTTACGGTTTACGATCTCGCCAGCCATTTTATACTTGGTGACAACCAAGTCCTCGGCGATGGTCTTTTCAGTTTCTTCTTTGTCCGCCATGTCTTCGGCACACTATATCGAAATCACGTGACTCCAGCACAGACCAACACCTCCTCCTCCTCCTCCTATAATTTCTTTCGTCTCGGTCCTCGATAACAAACTTCGTGAATCGACACCATAGACATATAAGACACATAGATGGGAGTCTCTTCTTCTGATTGTGAGTCCGGCACGCTGGCAATCGTTTCGAATTGGAGGAACAAATCTCGCGCATGCGCAACGCACAAGCGCTAGTAAACTGTAAGTGACTTCGGTCACATATTTATTTTGTTGCAATAAGGAATATCATATTAAACGTTAAACATTAAATTTATGTATTTAAATAATCTTTTTGTTGCCTTTCTAATTTATAAAATAATTTGTAAATAGACAAAATACGTGACGCTTGCACTCTCTATTTACAGATAAATCTGTGACGTAACTTTACTGATAAATAGGCTGCGTTCGGCCTATTGCCAACCAAATAACATCGAACAATGTCAAATTTGACAACTGAACACATAAATTTTTTAATTCCTTCCATTATTTTCCGTCTCATTTTATAAAGGATGTATATCCATTTGTATGATTATCATTATCGCTGTTTCTCGTGTGTCATAACAGTGATAATAGTCAATAACTCCGGAATAATTTCTTAACGATGCATCGACATAACCTCAGCAACAATTGTCAAATTATAAAGGGAGCGAAAATTTACGAAAAAATTCGTATATCTCGCAAATAGAGACGATTCGAAAAGTATCTTTCTCATCGATGCCCATATGGATGTGCAAACGGATATCAATTCACTGCGACCGCAAATGGCATTACGAAATGTGAACTCTGGCAATATATTCAATACACCTTTGACATCATTCGCAGGTATATATAATCGAATAAGTACGTTATAAATGCATCCACAATTTATGATAAATTATCGTCATATATTGTCTGAATTTATTTGTGAAAATTAAATCTAATATACAATATATATATATTTTTTTTCAGAGATGTGGTATCAAATATTTCTATGGGCCCTATTCTCTTCAATATTCGTGCACACAATCGCTGGCGCGATTTGTTTTGCTACTTTGCGACAACACAAATACGGCAAGTATGTAAGTTTTAAATGTTATCTATATAGGAGTTAGACACAATTCATGATCCATTATATATACAGATTTTTTCCGCTGCTTATCATAATAATGGGTGTATTGCTACCATTGACATCGGGTGTTGTTAGTTCGGCGGCAGTTGCATTTGTGTACAGAGCGTCCGGTTATCAAATGCCTCCTTTGTATGCATTATTTTGGGGTATTGGACAGACCGTGGTTCCAGTGTGTGTCGGATTCACACGAATCTTAGCGACTTTGTAACCCAATGTTACAAGAACTACATTTGTGATATTTATCTGTATATACAAGAATGATGATCAAGTGTCTTCTAAGTTATATATATATACAAAATTATGTACATACATATGTATAGGTAAGTTTATCAATGTATATCTAGTTACCTTCGCATCTATTATTGAACTGATTGTAAAAAATGATAAAAAGTGAAGTTTTATTGAAAGATAAGTATTAGAAGGATTTTGTAATGAAAAACAAATGCATTTATCATACATCATAGTGAAAGCGTCATGGTATCAATAAATTAGTTCTCATGGTTATTTATTTATTTTTTTATTTTTTTTAGTGTAACAGATTAATCTTCTTAAATTGTCGATAATATATGTTCTCTATATTTTATAAAATACAATGTTCTAATTATGTTATACAAATATTAGTATAAGGTGAGTAAATCTAAATTATTTTACATTATTTATATTATACAATTGACCAAAAAATCTCTTTCAAGACTTGTCAGTTTTCACATGTTGCTTGAAATCATTGGCGATATTTTTTATATTTGTTAACCCTTCTTCTAAAGCTCTGGACGCCTCCATCTTTATGTTTTCGTCAGAAGTGCTTAGTAAGTTGAGCACCAAATCTGTATGGAAAAAAAAAAAAAAAAAAAAACAATATTTTTTGGCTAGTTTCACACTATAAAGAAAAAGATCTTTTTTTTTTAATTATTTCATAGATTATTACATACCATGGTATTTGGAAAGAATCGATATTGTATCAGGCTCTAATTGCTTTTGGAGGAATGCGAGAACAGTTGTTACATGTCTGCCAGACATGTGTAAGGCATTTTGCGTGGCAACAGTGAAAAGCACACTAGTAACTAAGTGCAATGCCAATGCGGGATCTTGTGTGGCATTCAATTCCTCCAACAGAGCTTCTCTGTGAGTGTGTACCTGCCGTCGCTCTTTCTTTTTATCATACTTTTTCAGAACCAAACAGCAAGATGCCATCGCTCCATCAACAGTATTCAAAAAATCCTCTACCGAATCTCCCATTATTGTTTTGTGGATAGCAGTTAATGGTTCTTTAACATCTACAGGTAGTTCGAGCAACAATCTTTGCCTCATCTCTGTTGTAAGATTCTCTGCCACTTGTAGCATGTTCTGTTGAGCAGCCAATTTAAATATACTTGTTACAAAATCGAGGCCTAGCGACTTTAGCAGATATTTGTTCAGTGAGGTTTGATCTGCTTTGTTTAAATGTTTAATGCCTTTATCGAATATTCGAATATTCGTTATTAGAATATTTAGGCGCTCGCTAATTTCGTTTAGATTCGTGGTCTTGTTGGTTTGCGCCAATTGCTCTGCTAATGATAAAGCGGATTTATTCAATTTCGGTTGCAAGTAATGCGCTAATTCGTCCGCCAAATCTTCAATTATGGATATGTTCTCATCTTTCATAACTTCCGCTTTTACTCCTTCCAAAGATATTAACGTAATCTCGCCTTTTCCCACTGATGTCTGTCTCGTCTCATCTTCATCGGAATCATTTTCTTGTGCTTTTCCTTGAAGATACTTCTTCTTTGTAGATTTTGTCTTGGTTTCCCTGCCTTGGCTACCGCCACCCGCTTTACCAAGAACTGCTTTTTTTCTTCGTTCCTCCTTTTTATTTGTTTTACTCTCGATTATTAGATCCACAGACTTCGATTTCAATTTATTTTCAATAATACATTGAACCCATTTTCCATTAGCTACTACTTCTCGAGCCTTCTGTTCCGCTATTGTTTCAAGGGATTTAGTTAAAGTTTGTAAGAAGGCATCAGAAACTGCAACTGTTTTTGCAAATATATGCACATTGACCTTTGTCTTCTTTGTAACTAATTTGAGAAGAATTTCCGCATCCTCGTCACTAAATACAGATGGTAAAAGAGGGTAAAGATCAACGAAAGACCCGGTCGCAATGATTTCTTCAATATTAGCGTCAACTTGATCCATTACCACTGTTCCCACAGCTACTGATTTTAAATAGATCATAGTCTCGTTTGGAAAATGACGCTTTATATAACCTGATGGGTCCGATATCCCCAGTCTTATAAGCGCGTCATATTCTGAAAGATAAAAGTACATTAGATTGATTGATATTTAGGAATTTCCTACAAAAAATTATTTTAAATTATATATTTTACCTAAATATCCATTCTGCTTATGAAAGTTTTCAACCCATTCATTCTGACTTTTAGAATATATAGTAGGTATGTAAATGCTATTTCCACTCTGTTTCCCAGTTACAACTCCAGGCACCTGTTTTACTTCTTGCAAACCATCCAGAATTGCTATAATATAAGATAAATAGAAAATGTAAATATTATAAAAATGAATGCTAAGTAATAGATGTAAACAAAGATATTGATTTGTTCCAATCAATATAATTGATATATTAAACATATAATATTTAACAAAATAGAAACAAAATTACTTAATTATGTGAAAAAGTAAGGAAGTTATTATCTTTTTATAATGTCAACATGTTATATTTTTGCACTTACAAAAAAATATCCTTTCTGGAACACCACATTGGCCTAATATTGCAGATAGTGGTGTAGGTTTTGTCACAGCAGACAAAGCACCTCTAATTTTTGCTCTATTTTTAGCTACAAAGCTTTCAGTATAAAAGATCTTAGGATCTTGGTAATCTTGCGTAGCATGTATTATCTTTCCCAGTTCTTTTTCGATAACTGATTGTAAAAATTCGGCAGGTAAATTATAAGTAAGTGTCAATTCGGCCACATTGATACAACCGTGTTGTATGAGCTTATCATTTATTTCTTCTGCAATTTTAGTTATGTAACTCCTATCGATGAGTTGTCCCAATATTACTTTTAGCCCTTTATTGTGCTTTTCAATTTCTGTTACTACTTTGGTTACTTGTGATAAATTAACATTAAGAATTTGTGCTAGGTCGACTAAACTAACTTTTCCACCATGAATATACAATTCATCCTTGATTTCCTTTGCAAGATGTTGGGGAGTTACGTATTCTTTGCCATCATTAGTAAATATAATATCCAGAAGCTTGTTTTCTACCAATGTTGTTATAATCTCTATACAATTTCGTTCAGAAAGTCTGTAATATAAGTTTAATTACATTACATTACTGTAAAAAATGACAAATATTGTCTCAACATATGTAATGAATTTAATTGAAAATTCTCAAGTTTTTTTTAGTGTTGCAACATCAAAAACTGATATAAAAGAAACAATAAATAAATTTTAATTTAAGTATATTCTTATTTATGTAATAAATTATAATAAAATTAATCTTTTAAAATTAATATTCAATAAAAATAAATTTATCAATATATCTACTATCAACATTCCATATGTTTAAATTTGATCAGAGATTTCTCATGAACTATTACAATACAAAATTATATGCAAGAAATGAATCGAATAACAAAAATGTATTTGTAATTTTAATATAATTTATTCGCACACTTTACTATTATTTACAATTATCTTATAGTTATCAGAGATTACTATAAGAACGAAATTATATTGTGATCCACGTTATGGAGATTAAAGCTGTCTCATACTTTTGTAAAGTTGAGCTGAGCTGTGCCTTCTGGAAATCAGCAGCCAATCTCTTAATTTCTTCCCAATCCACGCTGGACATCTTTCTTTTTATATCATTTAACTTGTCACTTTTTAAAATTGAAAAAAGGTGTGACTGATATACTCTGGAAACTGCCAAGTTATCAAGTTGCCAAATTTAACCTCACATATTATTGAGTATTGCTGAGGTACCCTACTAGTATATCCCATTTGGAAAGAAGTCTGTAATGCTTACTGAAGATAAAAAAGATCGTTGAATTGATGAATCATTTCATAAGTTTTATGTTTTATTAATTTACAGAATATCTCTTTTGTTGAAAAATATTTTTCGATATATGTTTTTAATTCAATTAATTTATATTTCTCGTTAATAAATTGTTCAGAAATTGAACGTTTCAATGTTTTTTTTTTTTTTCAATATATATTATGATCCAAGTGATCCAATGTTGGTAAAATAATAAAACAATAATTGTATCAGGTTTCGTAGAGTTTAATTATAGATGTCATTACTTTGACGTTAAAGCAGCACTTCTTTTTCAAGCAGAAGGCAATTTGAAATTCGTTTGAATTCCGATTTTGTTCAGGTAAGCACAACTTTGCACACAGACAAAGGGAAAGTTTTCTGAATGCTACCTGCTCTGAAAAGTTAGTTCGGAAGTCACTAAATACAGTTGCAACTCTGTACTAGCAAATAAAGGGTCTTATACATGCGCTACTCCACTTTGATTTCGGCTTTTTTCCGAAGAAGACGCAGACACACGTGTATGACATCCCGGTATCAAATTAAAGCGAGATTGAGCAGAAGACATCGTGTTAATTAAATACGAAGAAAGAAAAAGCTTCTTGATCGTCGATCAACAGTAACGCGAATTCGTGGAAAGATACATAAAACGAATTCTGGCAGATACGAGACATCGTTAAAAATGCAAGCATTGACCAAGCTGTTCGACGACAAGCCGCTCGATTATCCGGATGCATCATCGATGTTAACACTCGATGAAAAATCAATACACGCTGAATCATATGTGACAGAAATGAGCGAATCTTCGGAAACGGAAGAGCAAGCATTGGCTATAAAGAAATTTGCGAAGAATTGCTCAATTCATTCTATGATGAAAGACGCTTTTAATCATTTTAATTATTATCTTAATTATCTTTATTATAAAATTCAAAAGATCATTTACTGTTACGTCATGTTGCTTTTAATATGCTATAACGATACATTGGTATTTAACGATGATGAAGATTGCGAGAATCGTGAAACGGAGAACGTGGATGATTTGGGGAAGATCTCTGATGAAGGAGATAACGAAAAAGGACAAGCGACGTTGTGCGAAACCAAATTTTCGAATTCGACTGAGGATCTTCTTTCCAGACGAAACTCATCGTCAGATGAATTGGACTTCTTCATGGTATCTCTATCCGATGTAGAAGATTTTGCGAATTAGCATCAGATGCCATAACTGACGACAAAGGATCTTAGCATCAAGTGTGATGGTGGCGAAGCAAGAACTGGCAAAAACCGTAAGAAATAATCATAGGAATAAATCATGGAAAATCTATGGAATATAGCCGAGAAGATAGCAAGTATTCTTTTAAAAATAAAAATAAATAATTTTCATAAATTTTATAGACTAGATTTTTTTACGCTTATATCGCGCACATATATATATATATATATATATATATATATATAAGTGTAAGCGACAATTCCCCCACGTGTTCGACACATGTTTGTAAATATTTTTATAGGATTGTTCAAATTCTTTCTCTCATATACATATATTTTACAATTTTTTTTTATATTGATTTAGATTTTTAGATCAAAGTCGGATTGAAAGATCTTGGATAATTTCGATAAGAAATAATCTCCTCATTCAAATGGTGTGTATGTGTGTTTATATATTGTATATTTCCATATATATATATATTAGGATTAAATGCAAAAAGTGTGAAATTAAATATATAAATTTGTATTCTATTTTTTAATTTGCACATAAACTTTCCGAAATTGTCATAAGTATTACAATATTACTTCATGTTAAATATCTAAACTATCGTTTTATATATTTATTTGATAAAAGAGGTATATTTTTACTTTCCGATCAGCTGATACTCTTTAATCAATGACCATCAATGAAGACGAATTATTTCCTTGCCTTCGGTGTGTTTCGCATCTATGACGTTTACATTGTTCATGCGAGATGTTACGTAACGTGCTCCGAGCGTGTTCCCTAATGTTAAGAATTTAATAGAGAATAAAATATAGCGAGCCCGTATAACGATAAAACAGCATTTTTTTTCTCACATATAGCTAGCGCATGTCACTTGGCCGATTATGTTATCATCGTCTCTGAGTTCTCTCCACGTCGATAATACGTCACAGTTGTTGGCTTAAACATAACCGAAGCTTCTCGTGGCAGTGAAAACGTTCGAGTAATATGGAAATTAACCATATACGTTCCTCGTGGTACGTGACAATTGAATACACCATCGCATCGCATGGTTTATAATCTTAATCGTTTCTTTGCAAAGTCAGTAGGTCAGTCAGTCAAATATTATAATTATGGGTCATGTTCAGTTAGGTATGATGAAAGGCGTTTAAGTTTGATCGAAATCTTCGACCGAATTTGTTTGTTTCCTTCTGAATTGCTGACATCTGTAGAAAAGCTTTGCAAAATATTATATCTTTATAACTACTGCTTAAAATTGTGCAAACATATGTCATATGTGCAAAGTTTCTCTGTGTATTGATTATTAAATTCACTTTTCTAGTGAATTCTTTTCTATATATACGATAAATGAAATATTATTAGATTTGTGCATACATATATACACACACACACACACATAATAAACGATTTATTGTTTAAAATTCTGTTAAATGTGTGAGATCGTTGACGTGACATTTAAAAAGGGAGGAACGCTTCTCTAAATGAACAAGTGGATATTTCGATTAATAAAAATTATTGCAATAATTTATTTTATTAATTATTGGAATAAAATTATTAATTATTTCCAATAATTATATTAATTATTGGAAAATTATATTATTGTGTATATTAGTAATAATGTGTGTGCCTTTTTATTTTCTCTTTAATTTTATTCGACAGATGTGACAAACTTTTTATACCAACAATTAATTATAAAATCTCGATCTAGAATGCATTTCTTGAATCTTACAATTAGAGCAATATATGTATATAGATAAACAAATAGAGGATTTTTATAAGATTTAATATATAAATCTTCCATATATTTCTTGCATTAACATTAAAGATTCATATGTGTTGATCTTTTATGTTAATCTTATTATATTATTTGCATTTTCAATGCAAATTTTGAAAATTTACAGGATATGCAATATAGTTAATATAGTGCTAATATAACACCGTCTTTCCTTTCTTCTATTTTTCTGTGTATAGAGAAAAAATATTCGAGAAGTATTTGACAAGAAAATACTGGAAAATAATATTAAAAATATTTATCGGTTTTTAACAATATTGCGAGTTTATATTAAATATCTTGAAATGATGGAATGATAAATGGTATGTATTATTTTTACTATCGTTACTACACACATATAGACATTTCGCATCATTTTAAATACGCAGATAATGATCTTTTTAAAATGTATTTATGATATATGCTTATACAGATTCTCTGATGATAATTTCAATACTTTTAATAGCAATACTTCAATAATATCAATATTTTTGTACATAATTTTCTTCTTTTAGATCTTATTTTTGAAATTATATTAAGAAATGATAATTTTTATCAACGCCCTGTATGTCAATTTATTACATAATTTGAATCTCATTTGCAATTACATAGTAACAACTGATAATTTTTATCAACAGACCAATATTTCAAGAATAAAAAATTAAAGTGCGACTTCTTTATATTTGTCTTTTTTGGCGAATTTTTTAGGGACTTTTTTTGTATGAGTTTTCTTTGCGTCTCATTTGTCTTGCAATATATTCTCTTATTACGTAGAAATATTCTCTCCCGTCACGGGGGATCATTAAAAAATTAATAAATTCGATCGGATTTTCAATTTTTGAATAAAATCGGTATACATAGTTATCAGAATTATTCGAGATTTCTTGTCACGTGGCTACCATGTGTTCCGTTATTTTTCTTTTATACATCTTTACCGGCATTCTGTTTTCTATATTTTCTGCTACCGGGGAAATGCGTAGAGCGGAAATACTACATTGCATTCGTCCCACGAGTCGAATTCACGCATATTTCACATGTCGCCGACCGCTGCGTGTCTATTCATGCCTCAGCCTCATGCCGGGTTATCGGTGTCGCCTCCTTCCTCCATCCCCTTCAGCCCCGCCCCTTCTTCCATCGCATTCTATTTCTCTGTCGCTCCCTCTTTTTCTCGCATTGTTAGTTTCTCTCTTGACGCATTAGATGTTCTCTCGGAACTTTCGGCCTCTTCCCCGACCCCCTGGAACTGACCGAACTTTAGTCGGTTCGTCGGTCGTCTTCTTATTGTTAGTTTAAGTCAGACGGCGCGAGCGGTCGGTCGGTCCTCGAGGGCGTTTAGTCGGGCGCTTTGCGTTTTCTTTTCCTTTTCTCCTTTCGTCTTCCTCTACCTCTCTTTCTCCTTTTCTTCCTCTCGCTGTAACCGACGCCGTCTCCTCTTCGGAGCTGACGCGATTCCGTTGAAAGTTGCGATTTTCGTCCGATATATATATATATATATATATATATGATGCACCCGCTGCCACGCTCGAGGATTGTCTGAACCGGGTAATCTCAAATCAGCCATTATTCCATTATTCGCATAATACCACGTGCTCACACCCAGCAGTATGACCCTCTTAATTGGAATTTAAAATTTAAATTTAAATTTCAATATCGCCAAGAGTTATCGCATTTAAAATAAATGTAACTTGATTGATTAGTTATTAAATATATTTAAAAATGATATGCTATTTTTAACAATTTTTTTAAGATATATTGCGGAAAGATAAAATTTTTATATAAAAAAAAAGAACTTAAAGATTCTTATACAAAAATTATTATGTACATTGGAATAAACGAGGAGAGGATGTTAATTTTTATCAGAAGAGATATCCGGAAAATTTCTGAAAGCAATTCTCTCTGAGAAACATTTTTCGATTGATGAGACATCGCGATCCATGCGGGATCTGCTATTAATGTATTGTTACTGAAAATGTAATTCAGCTCGACAGTAAAGTTCGAATCTCTGAACTTTAGAACTCGATATCTGTTCGAGAATTGGCATCACGCCAAATCGAAAAAAACACGGACTTTTGTATATAAGTGTTTGTTGGACATTGTAATTTTGATGAATGAATCGATCGAAGCCCATCTAGTTTATCTTTGCATATATTCTATGATAAAATCAATAGATATTCGATATTAAGATAACTCGGTGCTTCTTTTTTATCGTGAGATAATAAAAAGAATCTGTTTGTGGAACAGAAATCACTTTGTGTCTCACAGAAAAAAATTTCATATTTTAAAATTATTATCTCGATACTCTTTTAAATATAATTCAAATAGTATAAGATAATTATAATATATAATATGCAAAATATAAAAGCTTAATTATATTAAAAATCTACGGTATGTGAAAACTTTGTACGGAATGTTTCATGAAGTTTCGTGAGGTCTCCGATTCTAAGAATTTATTTCGCTAATCAAGCGTAATTTTGCTCGGACACAAGGTCAAAAAAATTTTCAGGTGGTCATATACGAATATCTTCATGCACGTCGGCGTTTGTGTTTGATGATTATTTGACTACATAACGTTCGTCTTTTATACCGGCTGATGCAATAGATATAATAAGTGTCTGGATATATATCTTAAATAGATATAGATATAGATATCTTATATTATATATATATATCAAAAATTGTCATTATCTCTAAAAACATCTTTATATGTATTAAACGATAATTTGGCATATTGCCATTTACTTGACATATATCCTCACGATTCCAATATATCAGCTAATGCAGTATTTAATAAATCATATAAAAAAATTATTAAATTATATTATCGCTTGCGAAAAATTAATTCTCAGACAATCTTAAAAGATCGATCTCTTATCTCTCAACTATTTTCATAAGTTCTGTTAAATTTCGCTCTCTCTTATAATAATATTTTATTACACGTAAAAAATATATTGTCTTGTACAAAATATATACATATATAAAAGCACTACGATCAAATTTTTGCAAAAGCTGAATAAATAAGATAAAATATTTTACTCCATAAATAATCGCTTTACTCTTTTGTCAAAATACCTCTTGTCTTCTCTTTTATCACATTCAATAAAGCTTAAACGTATGTGACATGTTTTTAAAATCTACATATTGATAATGTTAATTTAACATTAATTTTCTAATAACTACTCAAATTTTCGAATTTATTTGTAAATGTGCTTTATTACTTATTATTGTTTTTTTTTTTTCGTTACGTTTTTTACTTGCATCTACGGAGACGAAAAAAGAAAAAAAATTATTTGTTTGTATCTCAGCTTTAATTTTTTTTTTAGTCCATAAAAGAAAACGTCATGAAAGATTGTTTGATGATCGATACAATATATCGAAAGATTATTAAATTGTTGAAGACTATTAAACGTTTAACTCGAGGAGATATAAAGTCGTGTCAAGCTGAAAATAATGTGAAAATAATGCGAATCATGATAAGTAATATACAAAATATTACGCGAAACTTTGAAATCGTGATTATGAACGTCTAACAAAATTTCCATATTCTCATTATCAGCAAGAATTATGAATAATGTTTGTTATTCCATTTTAAAAAACTATTGCGGTTAAAATGTGGTAACAAAGTTAAAATACTTGAGAAGAATTATTCTGGAAAACATTTACGCGTACATATCAACAATGATAAGATAAAATCCACAATTAAATTCATATGACGATTAACTTGTGTTAAATATAAATTGTGTTAAATATAAATCTAATGTCTTCCATCTGTTATCTTCAAAAATTAACTTGTTTATACATAATAATATTAAACATTATTTTAAATAGTAATTTAATTCTCATAATTTTGATAAATAAATAAACAATTAAAAAATGTCAATTGCTAATTATATTATATTATTTGTTAACTGAACATTTAATTATTATTATAATATAAGATAGCTAATATTAGCTTGATAATTATTTGATTATTCAAGCAATTGACATTTGTTAATATATATTTATATCAATATAATTTTATTTTCCATTATTAGTTCAACCGTAAAATATGTTTATATAAAAAATAGGTATATTAATATTTATTGCGATAAGAATAAATTATTTGATTCAGCTTTTGTATCGTTTTATATGTTCTAAACTTTTGCTTCTGAGTTACGTAGATGCTGAAATAATCGAATCAAGAAATAGCCGCGCCTGGATTTTTTTCAGGGTAAAACGGTTTTATAAATTTTTTTGTAGGGATCATATGTTGACGTAGCCATGACATAATCATTTCAAAGTAAAGAAGAAAATATTATGTAAAGCAAAATTAATATGACTTCACATCAATAATTGTATTCTACTTTACATATATTATTCAAGATTGCGATCTTGATATGCTATGAAATTACCTTAACAGCACATATGTTCGAGAGATGTCCAGAAGACATCCAGAGGATATCCTGAATGTCTCGAATATGTGTTATCAAGATAATGTTGCTATAAATCTTATTAACTGTTGCCTGTTTCTGTTTTTGTAGTTGAATTTCAGTAAACAATAGGCATATTATTATTGTCAAACTCAAGAATATCTGCAAACGAAACAGAATTTGCGCTTGATGATAAACGATACAAAAAAAAAAAAAATACTTTTTTTAGTTTTATCTTATATTATTGGTTTAATTATTTCATTGCAAATTATCGATTAAACCTATCCAATCGGTCTAATCCCGTTATTAAGATCCGATAATTAAGAATAGAATAAATAAGATATTTTCAGTCTAACTCGATGCGAGACACTACCGGTAGTCTCTTGATACCGATGTGCTAGATCGGTAGAATATAGTTAGTTAAATGGTTAAGCTGCAGTCTTTGGAGCTGCATTCTCCAGTTTCAAAGACTCATCAAGCCTTACATTGCAGACTTTTGTGTAACGGCATGGTGGGGCAAATATAGCATTGCATCTTTCATATGCGACGTATACTTATATTCATGCTGGATAGAAAAGTTGGAATATTTTTTTGCTCTTTTCAATGAAATTACTTTTATATTTTGGCATTATATTTTAAAAAGTGCTGCAACTTCTTTTCACCGTGAGATATAATAATAATTTTCAAGACTATCGGCACGCCAATATATATTCATCAATTATTCATTATTCAGAATTATTACATTTCTTTTTGTTCGCCTAAAGTGTTGTGAATTCTTAGATTAAGTTCTTAAAGAATTAAGCTTTAATCCCAAAGACACATATATAAATTATTCTCAATGAAACAACAATTTCAATAAGTTCAAAGAATTCTAAGATATTAAATGTGTATTAATTGTATAAATATTCTAAAATCAAAAGTATGTAAGAGGAGATGAGATAAAATCTTGTATCGATTTAGCGCGAGCCAGATAACTTATTAACTATACTATATAATAGACATCTAGTAGACAATTAGTTATTACGTAAGCGATATAATGTTAAAAAAAATGGAATCGTAATCTGACGATCTTTTTTAGTAATATCCTTATCGAAAGTTCACAGATATCTTCTGAAGGACAGGGCTCAATAATCCACGTAGATAATTATCGATAACAATGACAATCGATGAGGGAGCCGATCACGCCGGCGACATCGGTGACTTTGCTCCAGAAAATAATGCCGCCGCATCAATCCCAACGATCGATCGTACAGCTGCGAATGATCCGATCGTCCCGGCGAGCCATGTGCAACCTCGTCAGACCGACCCCGACAGTTCCGATTGGAGTGAGGGCAACCCTCTACTGGCCGAAAGCGCGGTATTGATGATCGATGCGTCGATCGGGAAGTCAAGAAGAGTTCGCAAAGCGGAGGAAGACACGATGAATGTCGGGAACGCGATACGAAAAGAGCCAGACGAGAATCTTGTGAACGAGCCGACAAGGATGATCGTCGGACCGCCCGATGGCGGCCTGAGGGCCTGGATGATTATGGTCAGCAGCTTCACGATCAACGGCGTACTCTTCAGCATCATCAACACGTATTCCCTCATTTATCCGGAACTGCAGAAACGACTCATGGAGGCCGGTGAGACTGAAGTATCTTCCAAAGCAGGTACGAGACACTCAGTCAAGCAAATACGATACTCAGAAAAAAACAAAACATAATATAAATATATTAAAATATTTATATGATAATATGTTCTGCTTTTGTACAAAAAGTTTTTATTATTTTATCGAAAAATTATTTTTCAAACTATAAAAAGGTTATATAAACACATACATATACATTGTTTACTTTGCTTCGTTATATTTGCAATCGTGTACAGATTATGCTCAATTATTTATCGATCTCAAATCAAAGTGTTTATTCAATGATAAGGTACGAAAGTGCTTAGCTCGAATAAAGATCCGACTTGCCGTGATTTGATTTGGTTAATAACAAATTCGAATAATTATGAGAGTATTTATTACATTCCTTAACAACACACATGTCAAAAATACGTCCAAAAGACATACGTAATATATATTGTTAGGATTGTGTCATATCTAGCGTGTGTTATAATTTTGATGATGACATTTTATTTTGAGCATTTATAATAAAAGTTAATATAAATAAAGCTTGAATGATATAAATAAAATAGTATAAAAAAAAATCGATTAGAATTGGTTGATTTTTAGTGTTAATTTGGGTATTGATTCTTGAATTATTATAAGTAATTAATAATATGTTGGATAAAAATTTTTTGCTATTCTATAATAGTCAGAGTGGCATATTTTAAGAATGTAATAGCTTTTTAAAATCGCAACAACTATACGCAGAATTTCATAATAAAAAAAAACTGCATGCAGTTTCCTGCATGGATGAATAATGTACATGTTTCAAAATTTAAAAAATAATTCTAATTATATATATATATATATATATATATATATATATATATATATATAGTAAAATCAAATTAAATTAATTTGAAGAAAATGGCAATCAGAGCCAGGCGCGGTAGTTGGAGTGTAAACAGTTTTTTATTATGTAAATAACATAGGTTTACGGTCATATAGGTTTAGTCGGTTACTAACATGAACATTACTAACATGAAGATAAAAGCATTGTCGCAGAAAATTAAAAAATAAATAGTCGCAAAAGGAATAAGAATAAATAATATAAATTAAGATAAAGACCAATAAAAAAAAAATCTCTCACATCATTGAGGTATTGTAGAAGTTCACGCCATATATATAGTAGTTTGTGTGTGTATATATATATATATATATATATATATATGTTTACATATACGTATTGATTCGGATATCACGCATTTAATAATTCACGATTTATGTCTTTGTGTGTGTGGCGAGGATTTAATTACATCTCATAATTATATCGCAGTTTTTAAAACCGATTGCATGTGGATACTCGAGGAGATATCACGAGTATATGCGGTTCGATGAACTTCATTATCTGAATTCTTTATGCTTGCAAACCCTTTTTTGTCAATTTCGATAACGCTGTATCGATTACACGAACGACGTCTTTCATTATTATTAATATAGATTATTATATATTAGTTTCTCTTTCTTTTTATTTGATTTCTTTCATGTTTAAATCTATTCAAACTGAGTAACGAAAGGAAGAACCATTCGCTCGATACATAAATTAAAAGCAACTGACGAGATTAATTGTTTATATGGGTAATGCCCTTAAATATGTAGGATCTAAATTGTCCAACAATTAGACACTCATTTATAGTAATAGAGGTTAATTCATACTACTTGCTGATGTACTGCTCAAACAACTTAATCGTTCTCGAAAAAGAAATGTATAATTCATAAAATGCTGACCTAAATACGCGCTATTAATTTGCAACGTACATCCTGTTCGCCGTGATCTTTAATTGACATAATTCTTTACTCATCTATTATTGGAATTTTAATCGAAGAATAAATTATAATTTATGTAAAAATAGAAAAATCGGAGATAAATATCGATAAAAAAATTGTTGAAAGATATATAATAATTTTTTTTTGACTTTTATTATCGAGAAAAAATTATCTCCTGAATTAATCCTAGAAGATTCATTTTTTCTCTGTGTTAACTAATTGGAAACAAAATTGTTTTAGCTTTAGTTGGCTCGTTAACTATCGGAATCACATTCTTCTTATCACCGATCTCCGGTATATTAACGGATATGTTCGGCATCCAAGTAACCACCTTCGTAGGTGGTGCGATCGCGTCTGTTGGCATGCTTCTTTCCTCGCTGTTAACAGATAAGGTAACAGAAAGAAAAATATGTGATTGATTTTTTCTCATGGTGATTTTCGTAATTCGCTCGCAAAAAAGAATATACATTCTACTTTGTGTTTCATCAGGTGGAACTGCTCTATTTAACATACGGTGTTATGTACGGTCTTGGTGCAAGTCTCGCTTACACCCCGAGCCTGGCGATATTGGGTCACTACTTCAAGAAATATCTCGGCTTGGTGAACGGCATCGTCACGGCCGGAAGTTCCGTATTCACGGCGCTCATCCCGTTCCTCATGGAATACCTGTTACGGCGTATAGGTCTGGAAGGGACATTGAGAAGCCTGGCCGCACTCACGGCCATTATCATGGCTTGTGCGATTCTTTTCAAGCCAATATCACGTGAGCTTCCTTCAAAGTTGGCGAATATTTGCATCTTTACTCCTTTATGACGATATATATAAAATGTCATATGAGGATTATCATATAAAATTTGTGAAAATGGCTTCATCTTTTGTTACTTTTAAAATTAAATACGTGCGCAGATTTTATATTATAATTCGAGATTGCATAGTTTTTATTACATATTTAGAAATAGATTAAAAGTTATTTAAAATTTATTAATAACTATAATGTGTGTGTATATAACAAGGATGTAAAGATCAACAAGCATCTTCTTTTCAGCAAATATGCCACAGGAAGATGAGCGTCACAAAACATCGCTACGAAATGGTCTTAAAAAACTCGTGAATGTATCTATTTGGAAGAAAAAACGATATGTCGTATGGGCTGTCTCTATTCCTCTCGCCCTTTTTGGGTGAGTAAATTATTCGCACAAACATTACGCTCAGCCCCGATTATTATTTTACGATAAAAATGAAGTACATTCTAAGTTTATCGCGGTTCATGATACATAAATAACATTTCAACTTGTGAAGATTAAATCCAAATAAATAATTCCAATAAATTACTACAGTCACAAAACAATCGCTGTTCGATTACTTTCGTCTGGAAATTTTTTTGAAGTGATATTTGGAGTGGGCGTCAACTGATTAGTCTTTCTTCTGAATTTTGTCTTTTTATATGAATATTATTTGTTTTTCTATCACATAATTATATTCTATCTTATTTAATTATAGAGAACGATTTTACATATGTGGATCTATTCGTACGGATATTAAAACTATTGATTGTGCTTTGCAGGTATTTCGTCCCGTATGTGCACATAGGAAAATTCGTGTCTATGACCTTCAAGGATGCCGATAGCAAACTACCGGTCATGTGCATCGGTATCACTTCCGGTATTGGCCGTTTAGTTTTCGGCTACATAGCTGACTTGCCGAGAGTGAATAGAATATTATTACAGCAGGTAAACATATAACTGAAGAATATTCTACATTACGTTTTTTCTGTTTCGTAACATTTGACATCTAGATATCAAAAATAAAGAACTCTTGTTTTTTTAGATATCATTTATAAGTATCGGCATTTTCACGATGCTTCTTCCGTCCACTAAGTCCTTCTTCGTTCTTCTGACTATCTCGCTAGGCATGGGATTGTTCGATGGATGCTTTATATCGTTACTTGGCCCGATCGTATTCGATATCTGCGGTCGCAGCGGCGCGGCTCAGGCTATTGGATTTTTGTTAGGAATGTGCTCTATACCTTTAACAGTTGGTCCACCTATCGCGGGACTTCTGTACGATCATACTGGTAACTTCATTCTTAATAATTAGAACAAAAAATTCTTTTTTTTTTTTTTTGAGATTTTGTTATATATTTTTAAAAAATGAATAATTAATAAAATATATTAATTATGTTATAAATGCCAGGTTCCTACGATCTGCCTTTCCTGTTAGCCGGCATTCCTCCGATAGTGGGGGCGTTGGCAATGTTCCTGATATACTTCGTTAAAGACGATGAAAGTTCAGATGATCCATCTCCAGAAAATCCTTCGAGTAAAACGAATTGCCAGAATGGTTGGTAAAACAGGTATTTATATATATCATCAAATCATTTTAATATGCTATATATGTATGACGTATTTTATGCTATAATTGTAATCATCGGAAGAAGGTTTGTCATATTTGTATGATCGTTAGATTACCGTTTTTGATTAGAGAAGATTTTGTTTTAGAATATAATACTTTTCATTATACATTATATCATTATATCATTACATGATATTTTTCTTACAAGATAATATTATCAAGTTTATTTCTTCGTCCAGTCATGTGTACTAATAATTAGTTGAGAATATGTTGCTTTCGCTGTAGGCTTCTTGATATTTAATTTTATATTCTATATTGAATTCCCTTTGCAATTATTAAATTTGTAGGGAAGATGAGGCATAATGGTTCCTCACCGATGTTCGTTGTAGAGCAGAAATGTGAGTCGGCAGTGCAAGATAAATATAGAAAGATGTACAAAATTCTGCAACCGTCTCATCAGCACTATCGTGTCGAGAAACAGGCTGCATTGCAAACATGTTTGGCGTATGATAACTGTAAACATGAGTACGGCGATTATTATATGTATTCCGAGAGTGTACCTTTGCTTCACAAAGAAAAAGACCCACGATGTTCGATAGGTTTTTTCGAACGATCATCGACGCTTCTCACGTTTTGAGTTCGCATCTTGATATCGCAACTTCTTTCGCTGCAAAATTTCATTATCTATCTCTTAAATGAAATTAAACATGCAATTTGTTGAGAGAAATATTTCTTTTTATATCATCATATTTTTTATATAAAATGAGAAACAGAGTATATATATATATATACAACAGTATATATATATATATATATATATATATATGTGTAAACGTTATGTATAATGTATGTATATGTATGAGAAACACATTAATTTTTTACTCGATATATACATAATGATTTATTTTTTATTATAGCGATTAATATTTTAATAATTAATACTAAGCGATATCGAATTTTTTATTAATCTCACTCTCTGAGAGATGTCAATAGTACTCTGCGTTGATACCACTGCTT